>NC_143485.1:62750551-63058226 GCF_027475165.1 Benincasa hispida
TGGTGACACTACGGATACAACCCACTTTGTAATTATTGCAAAAATTGTAAAATATTACAAATGATTTGATCCTAATCGTTCATGTGAAGACACACAAGTGGGTATCCTATACAAAGAGTTTGTATAATATTGAACTGCGAAATAATTAATCTCTCTTTATAACATTGTTGACTGGAGAGATTAACATTTCATAGGATGACCTTTCCTTAGTGAGTTACGAACTTCTGTATATGAGGACGATCCTTTGATTTGTATGGTGAGAGTGGCCAGATTCGTCGACTCAAGATGCCTACCATATAGGGAATTTATCCAAGTAAGGAGCTGGGGACATAGCTACATAAGATGAAATTCACTCATTCTCGTCTTTAGGGTAAGTATACGAATTGCTCCCTTAAGTGTTGACTTCGGGTCTTGAACAATAAGATCCCTCCCTCTCACTTGCCCGAGAGGGTTTTGTTTATGGTAGGATCATAAACAACTTGTTTATTAGAAGATTAGTTGGACTTAAGGAGTTAGACGTAATTACAAGGGTAAAACAATAATTTGACCCAACTGTAATTACAAGTAATTCGTGAATGGTCGACCTACTGTTGATTAGTTATATCTGTGGACGTACGAAGAGTACAGTTGTGGGTCTTTAGTAAAGTGACCTGCAATTGATGAATATTGATTAATTTAATTAAAGAGAATCGTATCATTGGAACTTCCAATCTACAGGTCCATTAAATCCCCTTACTAGTTCTATAAAAATCATATAATTTTAAATTAATTTGAATTATTCAAATTAAAAAAGAAAATTATTTATATAAAATATAATTAATATAATGTATATGAATACATTATAATATAAAGTTAATTTGAATAAGATTCAAAGTTATACTTTATTATAGGAGAGAGATATTATATGAATAGGATTTATATAAAACTATAAATTAAAAATTAATATGAATGAGATTCATATTAAAACTATAAGTTATGAGAGATAGTTATATTTGATTCAAATATAGTTTTAGTTAAATATGTAGTATTTAACTTAATGATTAACTAAATTTAATAAATTATTATTGTTATTTATTTAGTTATATATTAAATTCGATTAACATAAATTAAATAAATAAGTTAAATAAGATAATTCCCATGAGGAGTTATCTAATGAATTAATGGAGGGGAGTTATAACTTCTCCTCCAATTAATTCTCTCTTTTATATTCTAGAGAATGAGAAAGAAGAAAATACTCTTCTTGGAATCTCTACATTCTCATAGAAGCTCTCTCTAAAAAATCTCTCCCTTTCAAATAGAGATCCCACCATCTCGATTCTTGTCTAAGAATAGTAAGGTTTCCAAGTGGTGGTATCCCTATTCATGGTTGTTCGTGAAATTGCAGAGAAAGAATTCTTAAAAAAAGTCTTCAAAGAATTCGTGCAAAGGAAAACATTGAAGATGGTCTTCAAAGGTATGTTTTTTTTCCTTGTAAAGCATGCTTATAATTAATTTATGTTTAAAGTTCTCTACTTTTCCTGTAAATTCAAAACACATACTAAAATCACAGATGATCAATTGCTTCTGCATTGGGGTTTGATCCCTTTATCTATATGTTCGACGAATACCTCATTAGACTTAACACGCTCTCTAACAGTTACATACTTAATGTCAATGTTCTTATTTTGACTTTCACTTTCGTTATTAGTAGCGAAATTTTCTCGATATATTTTTAATGTCTTGGAAATAGAATCCACTATTCCAAGTCTAGAAATAAAGCTCCTAATCCAAATAGCCAGTGATGATGTTGCTTCATAACAGAAGATAAACTCAGCCTTTGTAATTAAAGTACCTATTATTATTTGTTTTGCACTTCTCCAAAAAATAACTTCTCCAGTTAGTAAAAAGACATATCTTGATGTCGATTTTTGCTATCAGAACATCCAGGAATGTCTGAGTCTGAATATCTAAAAAGTTCAAAATGATCAGAATATCTGTAAGTAAGCATGTAATCTTTCGTTGCAACACTTTCTTTGCAGCTCTCCAATGATCCATGCATGGGTTACTTTGATATCTTCCCAACATTCCTACTACAAATGCTATATCAGGTCTAGTATAGACATGAATATGCATCAAGCTTCCTACTACAAAAATATAAGAAATGTTTTTCATTTGTTAACTTTCAAGATCACTCATTGGGCATTGACTCAAACTAAAATTTTTCACCTTTAATTATAGGAGCTATGAACAATTTTTCAAACGAAATCTTTCAAGAATTTGATTGATATAGGTTTTTTAGACCGTCTTAATAGCCTTTGAACTCTGTTTTTTTTAATTAAAAAAATATGCCAATAACATAAGAAGCCTCACACATATCTTTCATATTAAAATTTTTTTAAGAGAAACTGGTTCACTTCATAGAGCAAACTCAAATCACTTGAAGCAAGCAAGATGTCATCTACATATAGAACTAAGAAAATGATTTTGCTCCCACTTACCTTATGGTATATACATTGATCCATAATGTTTTCTTCAAAACCAAATGAGGTATTGACATCATGAAATTTTAAATTCCATTGGCGGGGGCTTGCTTTAATCCATATATAGACCTTTTAAGCTTACATACCAAGTCACTATTCTTATTTGAGATGAAACCTTCAAGTCGTTTCATGTATACCTCTTTCCTCTAAATCTCCTTTCAAGAAGGCTATTTTCACATCTATTTGATATAGCTCTAAATCAAAATGGACAACTAATGACATGATTATCCTAAATGAGTCCTTCTTCGAAATTGGAGATAAGGTTTCATGATAATCAACTCCTTCTTGTTGAGTGAAAACCTTTGACTACAAGTCTTGCTTTATATCTTTCAACATTGTCTATAGAATTTCTTTTGGTTTTAAAAATCCATTTACAACCAATGGCCTTTGAACCTAGAGGCAATTTGACAAGATTCCAAATTTGATTACAAGTCATAGATTTCATCTCATCCTCCATAGCATTATACCATAATGTGGATTTGCTTCCACTCAGCTTGTGAAAACGTGATGTGGGTCATCCTCAGCACCAAAGTGAATATCAAATTCGTGTAAATGATATTAACCGCTAGACATTGAATTATTATTTATATTTTATTTAAGAATTTTGATGTATATTTAATATTTTCTAATTTTATCCTTTCTAAGACATTAAATAGAGACAATTTTTCCTTTTTACTATGATGCATAAGGGTATTTATTAGGAGGTTATTTAAGCCTTGCTATTATTTAAGAAGTTTTATGATGAATTGAGTTTAGTCTTTGAGCTTCTTTTTTCAAGTTTAGCCAAAGAGCTTCTTGAGTTTTTGCAATTCATATGTTGAGTTGCATGCCAAGAATATTCAAGTGGGATTGATCAACCCGTTTGTGGAGTGTTTGAATTTTGGGGCAAGGAACTTGTTCGTTTGTTTCAAGATATTTTATCTTAAGGCAATCCATGTCTAACCCAATTCTTAAGTTGAAATCGAGTTGATTTGAGGGTTTTAGTGATTGAGAATTAGGGGTTCTAATCCCAAAGAGTTTTTAATTTCAATTCGTTAGGATTTTCATAATTTGGCATCATACCTAGGCACTCTAGATCGAATTATATCCTATGAGTATTGCCTATAATTTTATCTTTATATTTTGTTTTGTTTTCATTTGTGTTGCTATTCTTAAACAAAAGGTTTATTAAAAAGAAAAATGAGTCCGTTGTAAAATTGAGGAGCACAACGGAGCACAACGGATATGGAGAAAATATAATATAATGGTATATATTTAAATATAATAAATAAATAAATATGATATGATATAATAATAAACTAAAATTATAAAATAACTAAAACTATAAAAATTGGGTAGTATGAAATTTTAAGTAGAATTTTGAGGTGGATTAACCCACCAATGTGTATGATTTTAAGATCTATCAAATATCACTATTTATAAGTAAAATGCCAAGTAGGATGTGATCATACTTGGACACCAAACATGAATAACTACAAGACACATGGACAACATGAAGATTGACACATGACTTTTAGGACACTAAATAATGACATCTATATACTATTATAACATTTATAATACTCCCCCTTAGATGCCCATATATATATGAAATATTCCTCATTAAAATCTTACTAGGAAAAACCAAATGGAAAAAAAACTCTAATGAATGAAAAATAGTACATATTTCATATAATATATACTCCTAAAAGAATACAACATATTTACTCCCCTCATGAAAATATCACTTAAGATCTCTGAGTCACTGCATTCCAATGTTGTGCACCAATTTTTCAAAAGTTACGGTTGGTAATGTCTTGTAAATGAGTATGGCAAGTTATCCTTCAAACAAATTTGTTATATAGTGATGTCGTTATTTTCTTCAAAATCATGAATATAGAAAAGCTTCAGTGAAATGTGCTTTATTCTATCTTCTTTAATATATCTTCCTTTGATTTGGGCTATCCAAGCCGTGTTATCTTCGTATAATAATGTTGGAAGATTTTTATTAGAAGACAAGTCACATGTTTCACGAATGTGTTGAATCATTGATCTTAGCCATACACATTCTTGACCAGCCTCGGGAATTGCAAGAATTTCAACATGATTTGAGGAAGTGGTCGTTATGGTCTGGTTCACCGATCGCCATGATATAGCAGTTCCTCCACATGTGAATAGATAACCTGTTTGAGATCTAGCTTTGGGTAGATCAGATAAATATCCAGAATCTGCATAACCAACTATGTCAAAATTTGATTTATTTGAATAAAACAAAATCATATCTGAGATAACGGAGTATATGCTTAATTTTGTTCTAATATCTTTTTGTAGGAGAAGAACTATATCTAGCTAATAAATTTACTGAAAATGTAATATCTAGTCTTGTGTTATTAGCAGGATACATAAGTGCACCAATTGCACAAAGATATGGTACTTCAGGATCAAGAAGTTCTTCATTATCATCTCGAAGTTGAAATATATCTTTTTTTATATCCATTGAACAAATTTCCTAGAATATTAACTGAATGTGCTTTGTCCATATAACATTTTTTTCCTGTATAATTTGACTGATGAATAAATATTCCATCTGCCAAATGCTTAATTTGCAAACCAAGACAAAATTTTGTTTTTCTGAATCTTTCATCTCAAATTATTTCTTAAGATATTCTATTGTCTTTGAAAACTCTTCAAGAGTTTCAATTATATTCAAGTCATCAACATATACAATTATAATTGCAAATCCTGTTTGTGATTTCTTTATAAAAACACACGGACATATTGAATTATTTTGATATTCTTCTTTCAATAATATCTACTCATACGATTGTAAGACGGCCATCCTGATTGTTTCAATCCATATAGTGATCTCTGAAACTTTATTGAATACAATTCCCGGGAATTTGATGTATATGTTTCAGGTACCTTAAATTCTTCTGGGATTCTAATATAAATATCATTATCAAAAGATCCATATAAATATGTTGTGACTACATCCATAAGATTCATATCCATCCATAAGATTCATATCCATACTTTTATACACAATCAGGCTAATTAAATATCTTAGTATAATTGCATCCACCACTGGAGAATATGTGTTCTCATAATAAATACCAAGTATTTGTGAAAAACCTTCTGCAATTAGTATTACTTTATATCTTGTGACCTCATTATTTTCATTTTTTTCCTTACAAATACCTATTTGTATCCCACAGGTTTGACACCTTCTGGTGTTCGAACTACTAGTCCAAAAACCTGTCTTTTTTAAAGTGAGTTTAATTCTGCCTCGATTGCTTCTTTCTACTGAAGCCAATCTTTTCTATGTTGACATTCTTCAATAGATTTTGGTTCAGGATCCTTATTTTTAGATATAATATTAAGAGCAACATTATACACAAAAATGTTGTCAATAACTACATTAGTTCGATTCTATCTTTTTCCTATCATGACATAGTTTATTGAAATCTCATTATTATCTTTAGGTATTTCACCTTCCTCACTAGTCATGTCAATGATTTTTTCATGGTATTTACATCCTCAGCCAAGTCTTTTAGACTATTAATTATTTTTCGTCTTCAAGGATTTTTATCTTTGGAACTACTGGTCTACCATGCTTTTGGTGTGTTCCAAACTCATTAGTGATAACTTCTTGTGTTGGGATATCAATTTTTTTTATAGAACATTTACAGCTGGTATATGTGACTTAGTTACTTTCTTTACATCTATAAATGCATCTGGTAATTGATTTGCTATATTTTGCAAGTGAATTATTTTTTGAACTTCAAGTTCACATCGATCTGGGAATTTAAATGAGATAATAACGATGCATTCCATGTAATTTCTTTTTCCAATTTCTTAATTCCTCTCCTTAATGTTAGAAAATTTGTCTCATTAAAATGACAATCAGTAAATCGTGCAATAAATATATCATCCGTCAAGAGGTTCAAGATATTTAATAATTGATGGGGAATCATATCCAACATATATTCCTAACCTCCTTTGAGGACTCATCTTAGTGTGTTGTGGTGGAGCAATTGGAATATGTACTACATATCCAAAAATTCTCATATGGAAAATATTTGGCTCATGACCATAAGCTAATTGTGATAGTGAGTACTTATGATATGCTACTGGCCTAATGCGTACAAGTGATACGAAATGCAAAATAGCATGCCTCCATACAAATGAAGGAAGCTTAACTCTCATAAGTAATGGTCTTACAATTAATTGCAAACATTTTATAAATGATTCTGCTAAACCATTTTGTGTATGAACATCAGCTACAAGATGTTCAACACTTATCCAATTGACATACAATAATTATCAAAAACTTGGGATGTGAATTCACCAATATTATCAAGACAAATGGTCTTAATTGTATAATCAGTAAATTGTGCTCTTAACTTAATTAATTGAGCAAGTAATCTTGCAAATGCAAGTTTCAACTTGATAATAAGCACATGTGTGACCATCTACTGGATGCATCTATTAATACCATAAAATATCTAAATAGTCCACTAGGTAGGTTAATAGGTCTACATATATCACCATGAATTCATTTTAAAAAATGCAGGTGATTCAGTTGCCACTTTAGCTAGTGATGGTCTAATTATTAATTTGCTTTAAGAGTACGCATCAAATGATAATTCATTAAATTGAATAATCTTCTGGCTCTTCAATGGGTGTCCACTTGAATTCTCAATAATTCTTCTCATTATTATAGACCCTGGATGACCCAATATATCATGTCAAATAGCAAATATATATGGATTCATGAACTTCAGGTTTATTGTTACATATGTTTCAATTACACATATATGAGTATAATACAATCCAGAAAATAAAGTAGGCAACTTTTCCAATTTATATTTTTCATTTGAGATAGTAAAGATAATATATAGGTATTCCACATTATTCTTACTATCACTCTCAATATGATAACTATTGCAACGTATATCTTTAAAACTTAGAAGAATTCTCTTTAATTGACTAGAGAACAATGCATTGTCAATTGTAAATTTTGTTCCTCTATGCAAAATAATATTTTTTTTTCAAAACTTTCGATCAAGTTTGCAAAACCTGATATTGTATATACCTTTGCTTTCAGCATTGTCAATTTTGAAAAGTATTTTTTTATTTGTAAGTATTGTGTGTGTAGTTGCATAGTCTGTTAGACATAGATCTTGTTTGCTCATTTTTTAATCACCCAACATATGAAAATGATCCATGTTTCTTTATTAAAAGAAAATAATTACAACAAGAAAAACCACGCTTAAATCTACAAAAGTTACTAAAAAAAAACATGAAGATAGAAAAAAGAAAAACAACAACAATAAGTCTAAATATTCTCAAAGTCAAAAGAAACACTTGATGTTCCATCAACTATGCAAATCTTCTCTTCGGGAGATTCAAAAAAGTCCGCTACATCCAAATTTGTCATTTGGGGTGGATCAAATATGTCATTATCCTGGTATGCAAAATTTGCTTCCACATTTTTCTCTTCGTCCTTCCGGGAGGCTTGTCAGAGGTCAACTAAGTGTTTTGACGTACAACAGATAAGTGACCAATGGCCAGTCATTCCACATTGGAAGCATTTGTTTTCAACACTTTTGAACTCTAATCTTGTAGAGCTTTTCCTTTGTGATCATTATTTTGTATGGTTCTTTTGAAATTTGAATGATTAGAATGACCACCACGAAAATAATAATTATTTCTTCCTCTGCCACGATCACGACCTCGACCATGATTATTAACATTCACATCATTCACTTCAGGGAATGGTGTTGTTCCAATTGGTCGAGATTTTTGGTTCTTCATCAATAACTCATTATTTTTTTCGCCACAAGAAGACATCAAATTACTCACTTCAGGGAATGGTGTTGTTCCAGTTGGTCGAGATTTTTGGTTCTTCATCAATAACTCATTATTTTGTTCAGCCACAAGAAGACATCAAATTAGTTCAGGATATTGTTTAAAACCTTTCTCTCGATATTACTACTACAGGAGCATATTCGAGACATGAAATGTAGAAAATGTCTTCTCTAACATATCAGTATTAGTAATTTTCTCTCTACATAACAACAATTTTGAACTAATTTTAAAGAATGTGGAATGATAGTCACTTACTGATTTAAAATCTTATGATCTTAAATGCATCCAATCATAATGAGCTTTAGGAAGAATAACTATTTTTATATGATCATACATTTCTTTCAAGTTTTTTCACAAGATACGGGGATCTTTTATTGTAAAATACTCCATTTTTAATCCCTCGTGGAGATGATGACGAAGGAAAATCATAGCTTTTGTTTCATCTTGACTGGATGTTGTATTTTCCTTAGTAATTATTGTCATTTATTGTCAAGGGCTACGAATTCTAATTTTGTAAGGTTTACCATGACAACACTATTACAAAATATGGCACGAAATTTAGTATATACTAAATATGTAAAATAACATTTAATTTAGAAATTATAATAAAAATAAAAAAAAAACGACCTACCTTTAGAACCTACCTTCAGCCATGGAAGCAATAAGAGCTCGTGCTAATAACATGTTGTGAAATTGATGGACAATATGGAAATTTAAGTGGAATTTTCAAGTGGATTAACTTGTCAAATTCAAAGGAGTATCTTCTTTGGGAGGAGGAAATTGCTTTCATATTTGATCACCACTGCTATAGTGAAAAAGAAAAGGTAAAATTTATTGTTTCAACATAAGAAAATTATGCCTAACATGGTAGAGTCATATTTTATATAAAAAATATGAGGAATAAAAATCAAGGAACACCTTCATGGAAAGAGGTTAAGCTTCTTATGAGAAAACATTTTGTTCCTATGGCCTTCAACAAATTGGAAGCTTTGAAGCATGGAAGCAAAACTGTGAATAATTACTATGAGATTTTATTACTTGAGGAGGTTAACATATTTGAGGATGAGGAAGCTACCATAGAATGATTCTACAATGGACTTAGTGAGGAGATTATCAAGATGCTTACCAATCGAGAAGAAATTCGATCTTGGTGAGGATTTAGAAGAGATGGTACACAGTGCCATCAAGATAGAAAAGTAATTGTAAAGAATGATCTTCAATGTATACTAAATTTAAATCCAATTCTAATGCCAATACATACTACAACAAAAACAAGTTTTGTTGACTCTAAAAAAAATGTCATTACCACTTTTCTTGACTTTTTTTTAGTCTTTAAATCCATCAAGGAAAGTGTATATATGACATGTGAAAAATGTATAATAATTGATCGTTTCATGACTTTCAAATTCAGTCAACAATAACTATTTAGTCAAATTAATACTATCATGGTAATATTTTCTATGAGAATTTATTATATCAATAAATGGCTCGAAAAATTACCTTTTCAATCAATTAAACATTTAACTAGACAATGAAAATTTGTCACAAAATTGCATACATTTACATTTATTTATAGTCATTGAAGATTGATTGAAGACAGTATTCCAATGTAAAAAAAGATGCATTTCATGACATATGTGAAATGTGAAAAAAATGCTTATAATGATGGATAATTATTGGTTTCATCCCTATCATTATACCTATGTTTCCTCCAATTTTGACACGAGATACATACAAACATAAATATAAACTTCCATATATAACAATGTTGGTATCATTCATACAAAGACGCTATATACAAGGAAACTAGTAACTAAACTTTGGTAAGTTATTTACAAAGAAACTAAATACAATAAACATTACTAAAAAAGTTTGAGCATTATTCCAACAAAAAAGCACATATGCATAACTTGCTAGGCGGTTTCTTCACTTCAACAGATTTGCACAAGATCTATTAAAAAAACAACATTCATTTTAGAATTCAATTCAATACATCAATGTCAACGATAATAATTATATTTGCAAGGTATATATGTATATCTTTTTAATGTTTACAATCTCTCTTAGAATACAATCAATACTAAAATACACAACATAAAACATAAAACAAACAAACCCAAGATAGAATTATACTTACTTGATGTGTTATTAAAAGAACATCTAAGTGCTCTTAAATAATAATAACAAGGTTTAAAGGTTAAAACTCAATACTAAAACCGTCGTCGAAGTTGAAATGTGTTCAAAAGGATTTACAAATAATTTACTACATGAACTAAATGTCTAATTAGAGTGTTTCTCAAAAATTCTGCAAAGAAGATATACTTTCTTAAGTGTCAAATAGAGAGTTTAAAAATAAATGAATTATATCTAAAAAAAATTGCACAAAGTATAAACATACATTTACACAAACCGCCAAGGCATGAAATGAACCTATTTGCTTGTCTAGAAAAAAAATTAAAGTGATACTTTATTTTAAAATAGGAAATTTGATTACAAAACCAACAATAAAGTATCAAAATATAGTCAAAGTGATACTTTAACAAAAACATTAAAATGTCGAAGTGTCACATGCACTCTCAAAACCAACCTACAGTGTATTCCATTTCTAAGTGACAACTACCTAAAAATGTTCAGGCTGAGAAAACATATAATCAATTTCATATATCAACTACTGCAACATATAATTTGTGATGGTTGGGTTTACAACTAAAGAGAATTAGGAGAGAAATTGTGTTGCCAAGAAACTATGGGTAATATGGCCAAAAAAAAAAAATAACGTTCTTGTTATAATGGGAAAAATTCCAAAAGACTTATCAACTTCTAGTTTAGTTTTCCTTTGTCGTGCATTAACCTTTAATAAATTCTGGCAATCTTTTCTACAATGAATTTAACCATCCCAAGCACACCAACAAGTATAGAAAACTAGGCAAATATGAAGTATTGAAATTCAATAGACCAAAAGAAAAAGAAAAAGTGTAACAAGAAGAAGAATTTACCCACAAATAAAGGTTGGCTCATAGGAGGATAAGAACCGTTCAGGTATAGTACCACCTCTATTATCATTAGGAGCTCCAAAATCTCGAGCAAAGACTGACTGTGAACGATTCCAATTTCCTCGAAATCAATAACCCACTTCCATATGCGATAACACATTGCTTAAGTCATAATTAATATTATTAATTATAGCTTAAATAAAACGTAGAGAATGATGCAAAATACACGTACACATCAAGTAGAATCCACTTACCTAAAACTTTGCTAAACTAACCTAAAAAGTTCTTTAAAACACCAATTTGAACCCTCCATATTAGTTGTAAACGGCTAAAAGTAAAACCAAAAGGTTAAAAACGAGTCATAAGCAGTTTATTTGAGTATATTCATTTGACATTTTTTTCTCAAGAGTGCAAAACATGATGAGGTTCCTAATCCACAAATATCTTATCAAAATTCTTAAAATCATTTTGATTTTTCATGTTTGTTGTCTCAGGACATATCAAATATGAAAAACTTCCAAAGAGACGATAGAGTTTGTTATACTAATCATTTCTAAACTGCAATGTTAATCTTGACCCACCCAAAAACACCGGTGGGATGCACCGCCATACAGGGAGATACCAAGTTACACTCTAGATCTTGAAGGCTATATTTGTTACAATCCACTAACCAAGAATACTATTGTCTCCTGCCATGTCCTTTTTCATGATGATCTCCATCAACCATAAATAAAAAGACTAATAGAAATGGAATACATTGAGTAAAATGCATAAACATAAACAATATATCTTATGGATTTACAAATAAAAACAATTAAACAAATTTATCAAACCTACATCTCAATTCAACAATATAAAGAAATTCGTTGACGAAAACAAATTCGAATAAAAGTCATAAATAAATAACTCATTGACCCAAATATTTAAAGTTATCAAAACAATAAGAAAAGATTGATAGCGACATTGGGCAATGCATAAACATAAATATTAGAACGTATAAACTTGAAAACACAAATAACTAAACAAATTTATGTAACTCAAGCAACAAAACTTGAATCGGGAAGAATCTAAATAAAATACTTTCCTTCTAAAGAGAGAATTTTTAAAATAGGAATTGGGGAGAATCTACGCAATAAAATTTCAGTAAAAACTAAATTAAACAAATTCAAATCATCCATACCAAAAGTCTAAATCTAAATTTGGTTTTCAAAGTTTATATTATGTTTGTTACCCCTTTATTGTCGTCCACTTGGATACAGGTGATAATTACCAAACTCTAAACAAGATTTTTAAGGGCTTCAAGAACTTAATACTTACAAAATGTCACCTAATATAAATTGCCTGTTGGATAATGGCCTTAAATTTGATAGTTGGATAATGGCCTTAAATTTGATAGAACTCGACTTATGTATTTACTATTTTGCTAAATTGCCAAGGAAGCCGAGACTTCCCCTTGTACACCTGCTCACTGAGCATTCACAAAATTACAATCAAGATACCTTAGCTCACCCTTCCTTCCCTTTTTAAATACTCGAATTGGTGTTAGGCCTGCTTCTGTAAAAGAAAAGCTAATTATCCCAAATGATGAAAAAATAGATGAGGTCCTTTTATCTTGATCCAATTCGAGAGGCCCTGATCTTTGCCCCAAATTTCTTTAGTTGGTAGAGAACTTGGTTGAAAAGTGCCAACGATTTTCCAGCTGATGGCTTACACGTGGTCAATCCTACTGATTTTTGTCTAATGAAAAATGAAAAAGACTTTTGATTTCTGATGGGTGATTAATGCAAAACAAAATTTCTTTCTCTCTCTAGCTTTCAGATTCTCTCGTTCTCTACCTTTCTGTATTCTTTTCTTCTTCTAACCCTAATGCCTTTTTGTTTAATCTGTGTGATTGTTTATGAGTTTACGATAAGGATGCTTGCAGTCGGGTAGACGATGGCAGAGGAAAAGAGGTAGACGATCATGCAATCGTGTAGACGATTGTTGGAAGAAAGGTAGACAATCATGCAATCGTGTAGACGATTGTTGGAAGAAAGGTAGACGATCATTTGTTCTTCTAGACGATATGAAGGAAAAGGTAAACGATAAGCGATCTCGTAGACAGTGAGAAAAGAAGAAGAAATTACACTACGTGTACATGGTTCGGCTATGAGACCCTACGTCCATGAGAAGAAGAGAGTTTTATTAAGAAGCTAAGTCGCAGACCTTTTTCTTTACAGATTGTTCAAGATTTTCTTGAAGCTATGTATATGTTGTTGTATCTAAAATTTGTAAATGATGAGTTTATATACTAATTTTTGATACAAGTAGTTACAATAACTAATTGTAAAGATTAAAGAAATGTGAAACAACTTCTTGATGTTGATGTATGAGCTTATATTCTTCAAATCTCCACCTTAATCTCAACATGCAACCTCTTCTCCTTCTTGATTTAACATGTCTTCACTCTTTTTCAGGAAGCAGAAACCTGATCTGACCAAGACAGCTAGCATGCTTAAGATTACTCACAGGTTTGGTAAGCATGTCGGCTGCGTTCTCGGTGGTATGAACTTTTAGCACCTCGATTTCTCCTTTCTCTATTCTGTCTCTGACAAAGTGATACTTGATGTCTATATGTTTGGTCCTTGAATGATACTGAGGGTTTTTGGAAAGGTGAATGATACTTTGGTTATCATAGTAGATTTTAACTACTGTTTGATTAATATCAAAGTCCTTCATCAATCCTTTTAACCACAGTCCTTCCTTTATTGCTTCTGAAAGTTCCATATACTCTACTTCTGTGGTTAACAATGCTGTGATTGACTGTAAATTAGCTTTCCAACACAACAAATTAGGACCAAATAAGAATAGATAACCTATTAAAGATCTCCTTTTGTCTTGGTCACCTACAAATTCTGAATCAACATATCCATATAGTTCTAAATTTGATTCATTAGTACTTTAATATGTTAATTTTGACTGATTAGACTAAATAAGATATCTTAAAATCCATTTTGTTGCTTCCCAATATTTTTTTCCAGGGTTAGACATGTACCTACTAACTAAACTAGTGTTGTATGATAAGTTTGGTCTAGTAGATATCATTAAGTACTAGACTCCCTACTATTTGATTGTATGGAATTGATTGCATTTGAGTCAAATGTTCTATGTCTGTCTCTTTTGGTGAGTTCTCAGAGGAAAGTTTAAATTGTGTAGCAATAGGAATAATGATTGGTTTTGCATTTGCCATATTAAATCTGTTTATAACCTTTTCACAGTAGCTTAGTTGACTTATGGTTAGAATTAAGGATGTTCTATCTCTCTGAATTTCAATCCCAAGGATCTTTCTAGACTGACCTAAGTTTTTCATGTCAAATTCTCTCTTTAGGATATATTTGACATGAGTTAAATCTTTTTTAGAGAGTCAAATCTTTCTTAGACTTTCCTGCTAGTAACATATCATCAACATAGAATAATAGGTAGACTTTGTCCTTATAGGTAGTAGAGTTGATATAAGAATAAATATGATAGTAACTCCTTTGAAAACCTATGCTCTCTATGTAATCATTAAACCTTCTGTAGCAGCATCTAGGGGATTGTTTTAAACCATATATTGACTTATTTAGGAGACAATATAGATCTTCCTTTCCTTTTTCCTCAAACCCATTAGGTTGAACCGTATATATTACCTCATCTAAGTTTCCATGGAGGAAGGCAGTTTTAACATCTAGTTGATCTAGTTCCAAATTATACTGAGCAACTAAAGATAAAAGAAGCCTAATAGAGGTTTGTTTCACTACTGGTGAAAAGATTTCAGTATAGTTTATTCCTTCTCTTTGAGTAAATCCTTTAGCCACTAACCTTGCCTTGTAACTAGGCTTTTCATCTTTGTTAGAACCTTCCTTTAGTTTATATATCCATTTAGAAGATATAGGTTTACAACCTTTAGGAAGAGGAGCTAGGGTCCAGGTATTATTGACAGTGAGTGACTCCATCTCTTCACACATAGCTTGAATCCAAGACCTAGCATTAGGGCAGCTCACTGCCTCTTCAAAAGTAGTTGGTTCTTGGTCATTAGAAGCTATTGTGGCATTTAGAACTAGGTTCATATAGTTATTTTCAGTAAACCTAGCTGGAGGAACTATCACTCTTCTCTGTCTATCCCTAGCTAAAGAATATTGACTTAGGTCAGGGACAACTTCAGTATTCCCAGTGGTCTCATTTGAGACATCCTCTTCTTCTTCTAAATCTATAGGAGGGTTTTGGTTAGTGGAAGAAGTTTTAGGTGACTCCACTTCAATCCAAGTGGTGTTAAGGCTGTTAGGAACTTCATAGGATGTCCTTTCTTTTTGTATAAACATTTCTTTTTCTCTGAAAGTGACATCTCTACTTATAATAAACTTCTTTTCAATAAGGTTCCACAGTTTAAAGCCTTTTACTCCCTCAAAAAACCCTACAAACATACATTTTACTGCCCTAGATTTTAATTTCCCCTGATTTTGATGTATATAACCAATACATCCAAATACACTTAGGTTATCTAGGTTAGGTGGATGTAAGGTCCATTTTTCTTCAAGAGTCAAAAAATTTAGGGAGGAATATGGACACCTATTTAAGGTGTACACAGTGTAGCTTGCAACCTTTGCCCAGTAATTTTCACTTAGAATTGCATCAGATAAGAGACATCTAACTCTTTCCATGACTGTCCTATTGAGTCTTTCAGCAACTCCATTTTGTTGAGGAGTGTATCTAACTGTCCTATGCCTAGTAATTCCTGTTTCTTTACAGAATTTGTTGAAATCTTCACTACAAAATTCCAGTCCATTATCTATTCTTAAGTATTTAATTTCTTTAGAAGTTTGTTTCTCTATCATGAGTTTCCATTCCTTAAACCTATCAAATACTTAGTCTTTAGTTTTAAGGAAATAGACTCAACTTTTCCTAGAGAAATCATCAATAAAAGGAAGTAAATACCTTGAGCCACTTAAGCTAGGTGTAGGAGTTAGACCCTATAGGTCAGAGTGTATGTAATCTAGGATAGCTTTTGTGGTATGTTGTGCTTTAGTGAAACTTTGCCTTGTGGCTTTCCCTAATACACAGTGTTCACAAAAGGTTAGATCTTTTGAAAGACTTTTAGGGAGAATACCTTGATTAGATAGGACTTTTAGGCCTTTAGCACTTATGTGAGATAGTCTTTTGTGCCATAAATCAGCCTCGGTAATCTCATTTGTGGTGGCTACATAAGCTCCAGTCATCATCTCTACTCCTTTGACCATAAATAAGTCATTTATCTTTTCCCCAACTAATATTACTTTGGAGTCCTTCAGCACCTCAAGAGTTCCTCTTTTACCCCTGTATTCACACCCTATAGCATCTAACATGCCTAAAGAGATTAGATTTCTTTTAAGTAGAGAAACATATCTCACATTCCTAAGAAGTTTGATAGTTCCATCTTTGAGTTTCATGGAAACAGAGCCAATGCCTTCAATTTTACAGGCTTGGTTGTTTCCCATATAAACCATTTCTCCTTCTATTTCTTTAAAAGTGTTAAACTAGGGTTTCATTGATGTCATATGGTAGGTGCATCCGGAGTCTAAAACCCAATCATGTTTACCTAGAGGGTTTATATGATTAGATCTTTCTTGAGGCTAAGGCATCTGAGTAGATGAATGAACCCTCTACAACAAATGCCTCAGACTGTTTTCTTTTTGAATCATTCTCTTTCTCTTGGTTCTTTCTCTTTAAAATAAAACAGTCTTTTATTAGATGTCATTTCTTCTTACAATACTTACACTTTATTTTTTGTTTAGATTTATTTTCTTCTAGGTTATGAGGTTTCTTGTCTTTAGAGTGGTTTTCTTTAAAGTTTCCTTTTACAAACAGACCTTCACCACTAGGTTTATCCTTTTTATCAACCTGTAGCTCAACCTCTCTAGTTCTAAGGGCTGAGATTATGGTGTCTGTGCTTATGCTATCTCTTCTATACTTTAGTGCATTCTTAAATTCTCTATACTGTTCAGGCAAAGAGTTTAGGAACACATAGGCCTCGTTTTCATCACCTAGTATTTCTCCTAGAGTTTTAAATTCAGTAACTATCTTTTTGAACTCATCTAAGTTGTCAGATAGTGTTTTAGATGAATCCATTTTAAACGTGAAGAACTTCTCCCTAAGATAAATTTTGCTAGGAAAGCCTTTAGTAGCATACAACTCTTCTAGCTTAGTCCAAATTCTATATACAATTTTTTGATCTAATACTTGTCTAAGAACATTGTCACTTAGATTAAGAACTAACAACCGTAGGCTACCAGTTCCCAATCCTCCTTTTCTTAAGTTATCACCGTGGCAGGGAGTGTTGATGGATTAAGAATGGCTCTGTGGGCTTTCTGTTGGTCGGGTATCGCCTCGATCTTGGCCTTCCACAGTCCGAAGTCTCCTTTTCCATCGAATTTCTCCACCTCGAACCTTGTTACTGACATTTTAGATGAAAACTTGTGTCTTGATTCTCCAAGAATTGAGATCTTGAATGTCTAGATACTCTAATACCACTTTGTTAGGCCTGCTTCTAATTCGTTGGGCCTGCTTCTGCAAAAGAAAAGCTAATTAGCCCAAATGATGAAAAAATAGATGAGGCCCTTTTACCTTGATCCAATTTGATAGGCCCTGATCTTTGCCCCAAATTTCTTTGGTTGGTAGAGAACTTGGTTGAGAAGTGCCCACGATTTTTCAGCTGATGGCTTACACGTGGTCGAACCCACTGATTTTAGTCTGATGGAAAATAAAAAAGATTTTTGATTTCTAATGGGTGATTAATGCAAAACAAAATTTCTTTCTCTTTCTAGCTTTCAGATTCTCTCGTTCTCTGCCTTTCTGTATTCTTTTTTTTCTTCTAACCCTAATGCCTTTTTGTTTAATATGTGCGATTGTTTATGAATATACGATGAGGATGCTTGCTGTCAGGTAGATAATGGCAGAAGAAAAGAGGTAGACGATTATACAATCATGTAGACGATTGTTGGAAGAAAGGTAGACGATCGTGCAACCGTGTAGACGATTGTTGGATGAAAGATAGACGATCATTTGTTTTTTTAGATGATATGAAGGAAAAGGTAAACGATGAGCGATCTTGTAGATGATGAGAAGAGAAGAAGAAATTACACACGATGTACGTGGTTCGGCTATGAAAGCCTACGTCCATAGGAAGAAGAGAGTTTTATTAAGAAGCTAAGTCATAGACTATTTTCTTTATTGATTGTTCAAGATTTTCTTGAAGCTATGTGTATGTTGTTGTATCTAAAATTTGTAAATGATTTTATATACTAATTTCTTATATAAGTAGTTACAATAACTAACTGTAAAGATTAAAGAAATGTGAAACAGCTCCTTGATGTTGATGTATGAGCTTATATTCTTCAATTGATAACTAACCCGATTTTCTATGGATCAATAAGATCCACAGCCTCTAACTAATTTTATTCCCTCACCCATTACCCTTTGCTTCTTCATTTACATTTGCTTCTTTTCCCATACCTCTCTTATTTCGTTTCCTCTCATATCTCTTAATGATTGAGGGTCTATCACTACCCGCCCCCTAAAAGACCACCTTGTCCTCAAGGTGAAAGCTTGGAAATTGTTCGTTTATTTGCACGCCATTCTCCCATGTTGCATCTTCGGGCGGCATACCATCCCATTGAATAAGGACTATCGGTTGGTGATACTCTATCGTGCCAACCTTCTGTATACCTAAAATAGCAACCGGATGAGGGTTCAATTATCCTTCATTTTGCCATGCCAAAGGAGTGGTTATCCTTGGAAACAATGTGTCGACTACCTTCCAAAGTTGAGATACATGAAATATAGGGTGGATGTTGATGTGCGTGGGGAGATCAAGTTTATATGCCACTGGACCGATTTTTCTGAATGACTTGGAAGGGGCCTATGAAGCGAGGAGTAAGTTTCAGGTGTTTATGAATCAACAAAGAGCTTGGTGATATGGTTTGAGTTTAACGTAAACCCAATCGGATATTTCAAACTCCAGCTCTCTTCTTTTAGTATCCGCAAGCGACTTCATCCGTTGTTGTGTTGCTGCCAGTGTACCCTTAAGGTTTTTAAGCATCTTATTTCTATCTTTCAATAGGACGTCCACTTCTCCAACCACAGCGATCCCCGCTTCATATGAAACTAACGAGAAACAGGTCGACCATACACTATTTCATAAGGTGATTTTTTTATAGCTGTATGATAAGAGGTGTTGTAGTTGTATTCTGCCCATGTCAACCATTTAGACCATTTTGTTAGTGTTTCCATGGTAAAGCAATGTAGGTATGTTTCTAATCTTCGATTGACAACTTTTGTCTGACCATCGGTTTAGGAATGGTACGATGTGCTTCGTTTCAATTGAGTACCCATCAATTTGAATAATTCCTCCCAAAATAGGCTTGTGAATATTTTATCTCGGTCAGACACGATGCTCCGGGGCACCCCATGTAATTTTACGATTTTTCGAAGGAATATCCCAGCTACTATGGCTGTTGTGTATTTTGATAAATGGTCAACTACCACCAAAATGGAATTGTGCCCTTCAGAATTCAGCAACCCATCAATGAAGTCCATACTAATGTCGTTCCAAATTAGTTCCGGTATAGGGAAAAGATGCAACAATCTCGTCGGTGCTAAGAACAAATATTTGGCTTGTTGGCAAACGAAAAAATCACCAACAAATGCACGCACCCGCGCCCTCATTCCTTTCGGAAAAAAAAAATTTCACCAACAAATGAAACTCTTGGAGTAATAATGGGATAGTTGGTAATGAAAACGGCAGCACTATTCGCTGTTTATACAATCAGAGATCTCCTTTTACAGTGTAGCCTTGTGGGTGAGGGTGTTTGGCTTGAATACTCTCTTAGATGCTTTGTAATTCTTTCTCTTGATCAATTTGACTGCTAAAAACAGTTGGGTTAATTGTATCCACCACACTCAACCAATTCAGTTCCATTGATGAAGGCAATCGAGATAACGCATCAGCTGTCGAGTTTTCTAACCCCTTCTTTTATTCAATCTAAAAATCATACCTAATTAGTTTAGCTACCCATTTCTGGTCTTCACCAGTGATGATTCATTGTTCTAGTACGAACTTGAGACTCTTCTGATTGGTGCGTACTATAAATCATCGGCCCAATAGATATGGTCTCCATTTTTGGATAGCCATGACAATTGCAATCAATTTGCACTCATAAACCGCCTTGAGGCGATGTGTTACGTCCAGGGCACAACTAAAATAGGCCAATGCGCGACCTTTCTGCATTAATACAGCACCTATGCCCACCCCCAATGCCTCCGTTTCTACTACAAATGGTCGATTGAAGTCGAGCAATCTTAAAACAGGGAGTTGCGCCATCGTCTGCTTCAGAGTCTCAAAGGTTGTTTGAGCCTCCTCATTCCATCTAAAATTGTCCCTCTTGAGTTTTTGAGTTAAGGGGAACGCAATTGTACCGTAGTTAGCCACAAACTTATGATAATAACTTGTCAGCTCGAGAAACCCTCTCAATTGTTTCATGGAAGCTGGAGTTGTCCACTGCACCATGGCTTCTATTTTAGAACGATCGACCGTCATCTCCTTTGCTGAAATCACATGGCCCAAGTATTTAATTTTGCCGATTGCAAACTTACATTTTTTAAGGTTTGCCACCAACTGATGTTCCACCAGTTCTTGCATCACAAGAGATAAATGATACCACATAATAGAACATGAGACATACAGTGGAATAAGGATCTAATTACACTCTAATTTCTTTTAATTAAAAGGAAAATAACATGCAAAAAGTAGGAAAAACATTAAATTAAAAAAAAAAGTAGAGTACAACCTTTGTAGCTCCCGAAAAAAGTTGTTCCTCGCTGAATCACGACCCGGACTCTTTCGGACCACCACTAGAGTTCACCCGCTATTCTTTGGACTCAGAACCGGGTTGTGGGATCTGGTGAATGAAGGAATGAAAAGAGAATAAAGGAAAGTTCAAGGTTAATGTGAGAAAAAAGGGAATTTTTTGTGAGAATTTTGAAACCAAAATTATATAAAAAAATCAGCTTGCTTAAAAAAGAAGAGAAAAAAAAATTGTTTTATAAAACCTTCTTTTATAAAACAATTACATGCATCTAATGCATGTAAAAACTCACCAAAAATCAACAGCTCACAAAGCACTAAACAAAGTGGGCTATGTGTCATTCTATAATGTTTACACATAGTCCACTTAAATTAGTGGAATTATCCAACAAAAATGATCAGGAATTGAGGGACTATAGATTAATATATCATCAAAGAATACTAGAACAAATTTGCATAAGTAGGGTCGTAAGATATCATTCATTACTTATTGAAATGTCGATGGGGCATTTCTAGTCTGAATGGCATGACCAAAAATTCATAGTGACCCTCATGAGTTCGGAATGCTGTTTTGTGGATGCCTTTGGGTGCTACTCTTATTTGGTGATACCCCGACTTCAAATCTACTTTGGAAAAAAACATGACTCCCCCTAATTCATCAAGTAACTCATCAACAACTGGAATCAGGAAATTATTCGGCACCTTTACCTAATTGAGAGCTTTGTAATCGACATAAAATCTCCAACTGTCGTCTTTCTTTTTCACCAACAAAACTGGGCTGGAAAAAGGACTTATACTCAGCTGGACAACCCATGCAGCCAACATCTCCTCAACTAACCGCTCGATCTCATCCTTTTCGAATTGGGGGTATCGGTATGGGTGAACGTTCACTGGACCGGCTCTGGATGTGATGGTCGTGGTGTCGCTCCAGAAGAAGTCCCTCAATGGGCTAAAACACTATTAAAATTTCTATAAAACTGCTTGAATGTCAAGGTGGCTTTCTTCATGATCCGGTTTCTGGGTTTCTTCCCCCGTTGGGTCATGAGTGAATTCAGCTCCAACAATATTCCTTGACCCTCTCCTTTGACGAGCTTCATCATTGACTTAAGGGAGATTTTTGCCTTCATCAAGCTCTTATTTCCTTTCAAGTGCACATACCAATCGCCGATTTGGAAGTCCATTTCGAATGTGCCCCAGTCGCACACCACATGCCCCAATGTCATAAGCCATTGGACACCAGAAACCACATCAGAACTGCCAAGAGGTAAGGGAAAGAAGTCATTAATGATAGTGAGATTGGGAAGATTCAATACTACACCTTTGTAGATTCTGGTAGTCCGAATGGAGTTTCCGGTGCTAGCATTATGCCATAGCTTGTCGTGAGTGTTTGTGGCAACTCGAGGACCGCCACTAATTCTTTATTGATGAAGTTATGTGATGTGCCACTATCAATCAACACTATCACATCCTTATTCCCGATTACCCCTTTTACTTTAATCGTTCCTGGCGAGTCGATTCCGGCTAAAGAGTTGAGCGACAGCTCTGCGACTCCATCCTCAGTTATGTCCATCACCATTGTTTCCAGGCTGGTGGAGTTACGTCAGTTTCGCCTTGCTCTTCACTTGTCTCAACCGCTAGTTCTTCTTCTTCGTCATCATGATGTATCACGACACTTAGCTCCTTCTTTTTGCAACGGTGGCTCGAGGTGTATTTTTTGTCACATCGATAGAATAGGCCCTTATCCCTCCGATTTTGCATCTCACTGTCGGACAATTGCTTGAAAGCAACGACGGTGAAGGATTTCCCATTCACGTCCCTCAGAGTCACAGAGTTGGAAGAAGCACTTATGCTTCAGTTCGAGTTAAGCAAAATGGTTCGGGCTGTAGAATTGTTGACGTTGGTCTGACTCGAGGTGGAGTTGGAGCCTGTTGAAGATATGGACTCGATCGCCTTCAATGGACTTGGGCCGCCCCCTCCCCACTTCTTCCTGTGGGCCTCCTCCATGTCTTCTATTAACTGGGCCATTCTCATTTTCTCCTTAATCCCTTCGAGCTTGAACATCTGCATTTCGATCTATATGTCTTCTTTGAGCCCACTAACAAGCTTGCTTTCCAATGTTTCGTCTGATAGGTCTTTTAGAGGCCTTGATAACTGTTCGAATCGTCGTCGGTAAGCCCTGACTGTGCCCTCTTGCTTTAAAGTAAGGAATTGAGCTCTGTAGTCTTCCTCTTTGGTCGGTAGGAAACGTAACAACAGTTGCTCTTTAAACTTGGCCCAGGTATCCATTGGCATCCGTTCCTCCTCCTACTGATGCCATTCGAGTGCCTCTCCTTCCAAGCACTAGATCGCCACTTCAATCTTTTCTTTCTCCATCAATCGGTTCACACGAAATAACTTTCAACTCAATGAAACCATCCTAATGGATCATCCCTTACTTTTTTTTTAAAGATTGGGATCTGCAACTTCATTAACCTCATATCGAACAAAGGTACGTCCCTTTATTCCTTCTCCATCAGACCTCCTTTTTCCACACTCTCTTTTGTTAGTGGTTGTTCCCCTTTTCCATCACGGTCCATTCAGATGAGCCCGAGTCAATGTCGCCTGGGAATCCCCTTTTTTTAACCAAAGCTACCAATGCTCGTAACATCTTAAATTCCAACGTATCCCCTAACGCTTCCATTCTGGCAGCCATTGATTGCTCTGTTATTTGTTGCATTTCCATAAACCATTGGTCCATCCTAGTCTCCATCCCTACCAAGTTAGTTGTTCCTCAAGAGCATACATTCTTGCTTCCATTTTCTTTACCATTCCCCAAGGAGCAATGGCTCTAATACCAAAATGATAGAACTTGGCTTATGTATTTACTCTTTTGGCTAAATTGTCAAGGAAGCCGACATCCCCTTGTACACCTACTCACTGAGCATTCACAAACTTACAATCAAGATACCTTAGCTCACCCCTTCTTCCCTTCTTAAATACCCGAATTGGTAACTAACCCGATTTTCTATGGCCCACAAGATCCACAGCCTCTAACTAATATTATTCCCTCACCCATTACCTTTTGTTTCTTCATTTACATTTGCTTCTTTTCCCATACCTCTCTTATTTAGTTTCCTTTCATATCTCTTAATGATTGGGGGTATATCAAAATTCTCCAATAACACAAATTTAACATCCAAAAACCATGGTAAAGAAAAACTTGGGCTAAACCTTAATGGGTATTTTAAAACTAGCAAAAGAACTCAAATCTCCAACCAAACCCCTCATCTTCAATAACAACCAGCTACAAAAACATCTTGAGATGTGCTGAAAATAGATCTAAATAGGTGAGAGTAAGAGAGAAAGAAACACAAACAGAAAAATCTTATTATCAACGGCGTCGGTTTGCGACAAAAACGAGTTGGCAGCAGCGTGCAATGACCATCAACGACTGTGCATGGTTGGGCGGCGATTATGATGTGGCTAGCGAATTTTGAGAGAGAGAGATGTTGTAAAAGAGAATCGATAAGAGAAATAAAAGGAAGAAAACAAAAGAACCAACCAAAATCTTACTAGCGAGCGACCGCACAACACTTAGACAACGACGGCAGACATCAACAACATGAGGTGGCAATCAATGGTGGCAATTTGTGGGTTTGACTTACGTGAAAACTGAGAAAGAGTGATAGAGAGAGATAGATTGTGAAGAAAAAGTAATGAAGCTTTGTACAAAATAAGGAAAGGAAAAAATGAAGTTTATTAAATAGAATGGAGGAAAATGAAATTTGAGAGGGAAAGGACAATGGAAAAGGGGGAAATAAAAAATTAAAGGGTTGGGATTCTAAGAAGAAAGTACTATTCTAAAAAACTAAAATCCTTATTTCTCTCATTAAAGGTGCTTTCTGTTATTTTCAATTTAATGATTCTAAAGAATAGTCGCTCTTAAATGACTATTAATTCTTGTCATGAATTAGTGATACAAAAAAAAAAAAAAATTGTCAGCATAGTCGAAAAATCTAAAATTTTTCTTTTCCCGTCAAAATTACGCTTTTTCATTTTCTCACATTTAATGATAGTTACTCACAGTCATAAATTCATGACACTGAAAAGGTGCTACAAAATTTGAAAAATCCAAGAAACTATATTTTTTCTCACCAAAAATGCATTTATGGGCTTCAAACTTTTCAGTGTTCATGTGTTATGGAATGTCCATTTTGTTGTAGTACATTAGTGCAAAACGTTAATTTACCTGTCCTAAATGAGAATTTTGATAAGGTACATAGCAATAAAGAAATACTTGCTAATGTTGTACTTATGCATGATAAAGTCATTTTGCCAAAAGAATTTGTTCTGACAGATGAACTTTCACCAAGTTTGCCTAGTTTATTCTGTGAGTTTTTTTAGGAGGTTAAAACATTAGTTTTAAAGTAAAGATCAAAGATTGGCCCAACTTCCTTTGATGGTCGGAGACTGACTGAGAGGTAGAAAAACCAATATTCTTTCTAAAATAGATAGAACCTAAGACAGTGTCAACCTTTGACATCTCATGACTACAAAATTGCTTTACAAGGGAGGTCATCAAAGAGAAGTCATAGGAAATTAACAACATTTTCTTCTCTCATGACTTCAAAATTTCTTTACAAGGCTTTGATTTAGATTCTAGGACGATCCTTCAAAGGAGGAGAGGATGACATGAACTGCTTAGATATCAAGTTATTGTTTATATTTTATTTAATAATTTTGATTTAACCAATTTTATCCTTTCTAAGACATTAAATAGGGGTAATTTTGTTTTTTTTACTATGATGCATTAGGGTTTTTATTAGAAGACTATTTAAGTCTTGCTATTAGGTTCTTGGAGGGAAGTTTTATGATGAATTGAATTTATCCTTTGAGCTTCTTCTTTTAAATTTAGTTAGAGAGCTTCTTGATTTTTGAAATTCATGTGTTGAGTTACACCAAGAATATTCAAATGAGATTGATCAACCTGATTGTGGAGTCTTTGAATCTTAGGGCAAGGAACTTGTTATTGTTTCAAGATATTCAATTTTAAGGCATCTGTGTCTAAGCCAATCATAAGAGTTAAAGTCAAGTTCATTTGATTAAGAATTATAGGTTCTAATCCCAAAGAGTTTCTATTTCCAATTCGCTAGAGTTTCCATATCAGAAAGGCTTAAAAAAAATTGAAATTTGCTACCTATACCAATTACCTTCCTTTTCGATGGCTCAATCATCGAAACTCTAAAGTTAAGCGTGTTTCATTGCAGAAATTCTATGTTGGGTATGACCTTCTAGAAATTTTAACAGAACCTGTATTAATCTGTGGAGATAGTTTTTACTCTTGGAAGAAGTTCAAGACGAGTAAAGATGATGTTACCAGGTTGCAGAAAAATATCGGGGTCATCCAGAATTCCAAACATGAGCCTTGGGCAATATAGATTATTTACATATAATTTCCTTACCTTTTTTTTTCACATTGTATATTGTGAATATATAAATGTATACTTAGTCTCTTTTGTTAAAGAAGTTTTAGGTTGGTTAGAGTTTCTCTAGGTTTTATTCTTAGTCTTTTTGTACTGTATTGATACCCTCATATACTACTGTAAAATACATCTTAGAGAAATACATCGTTCACATGGTACCAGAGCCCAACTAGGAAATCATCATTGTCATCTGTTTTTCATGGGTTCATCTCCATTCATAACCCTCAATGTCACCGACCCATCCTCTATTTTCTATCGTTCAGATTCGATTCAACCCCTATTTTCCGTCGTCGATTTGGTTAGTGTTGTTCTGGACGTTGCAAATCTTAGCATCCAAATCTGAGCATCGTTGACCCAAATCAGTGCGTTCAACTTGTTCCGTCATCCAAATCCGAGCGCAATGTGCCATTCCGACCAGATCCCATTTCGCAAGATCCTTATGCGACCCAGATCCGAATGCCACACCCCATCCCATATCAGTGTGCCTATCCCATTCCGTCATCCAGATCCGAGCGTAGTGTATTGTTTTGGTCAAATCCCCATTCACAATCCCTTTTTTCGTCACCCAGATCCAAATGCCACACCCTCTCTGACAAGACAGATCTAGTCGACTAAGTCGGATAGACAAGTCGAGTCGATCTGCATCAATCTGTGCCACGTCGACTGGGTCGAACTAAGCTGAGCCATCAAGCCAAGCCGTTTCTTCTTCCAATTGAGTCGAGCCACCAAGCCGGTCTTTTCCCAGTTGAACCAATCCGAACTGCCAAGCCAAGCCGAGCCACCAAGCCGTCAAGCCACATGGAGAAAGATCATATGTTTCGTCCTATTAGGACCATTCTTGATGGGACTAATTATCTCACTTAGGCTCATCAAATGAAGAGTTTTCTAATTGGGCGTAAGTTATGGCATGTTGTCACCGGTGCTATTCCTCAGCCAGTCAAGATACTCATTAAGGATGACATCAAATTTATTGAATGGTTTGAGGATCGAGATAGTAAAAATCATCAGATCATCACTTGGCTTAGTAATACATCTATACCTACCTTTCATGTTCAGTTTGATGTGTTTGATGACGCCAAGAGTTTGTGGGATTTCCTATATATGCATTTTCAGTCTGTTGGATTAGCTCATTATTATCAACTGTACAACACTCTTGTTAGTCTCAATCAGGAAACTGGCCAATCCGTTAATGAATATTTGGCCACACTTCAGCCATAACATAATTGGATCAAGCTAAAATCAGTGTTGATCATATTTGTCTTATTAAGGTTCTTATAGGGCTTCATTTAGAATATGAGTCTATTTGTGTTATGTTCCTACATCACAGTCCCCTTCTGTCATTGGACACGACGATTCAAGAAATCCTATTCGAGGAAAAACGTCTTTGCATCACTTCTTCCAAGTAATCTGAGGTTATGCTAGCAAGCACTTATATGTCCAATACTTCTAGAGCTTTTTTTTGTAAAAACTATAAGCTCACTTGACACAAATTTGCTGATTGCCCAAATTCGAGTACAGGTATTGTCATAAATATGACAATAAACTGGACAATTATCCCACATGACCACCTCGACCTCCGGACTATCTTCGAAGACACGACATTTTAGTAAACATGGCTCTGCCTCTGCTGTTGTTGCTGCCTTCCCTACTAATTTTGAACCTTTTCTGTCTAATTTTCAGATGAGCGGTTTGCAAGACTTGCTTAAATAGATGACTTCGTCCAATTCCTCCACTTTTTTTATTTCCTTAATCAATTGGTGACTTCTTGATTCTGCTTGTTGCAATCATAGATTCTTATTTTTCTCTTCGGACTACATCCACTCCTGCCAAATCTATTCCTTCCATCTATGTTGTGACAATAATTGTATGACCATATCCCATGTTGGCTTCATTGATATACCCATGTTGTAGCTTTTCAATACTTATTGTGTTCCAAACCTGATCTTTAACCTTGCATTTGTTGGACAATTATGTGACTTTGGCTTAACTGTTTCTGTTTCTTCCACTAGGTGTTAGGTTCATAGTCTACAGACAAGACAGGCAATTGGTGCGGGTCGCAGTAGAAGATTGTTTGAGCTCACATCACTTCAATTCCCTGCTTGCTCTCTTTCTGCTCCTATCACAAATTCCGCTATATATCAGTGGATCTCCATCTTGGTCATGCTTCTTCTGATAAACTCCGTCATTTAATTTCTGTTAAAAATTTGGATAATGTTTCCAAGTTTACTCCTTTTGATTGTTTGAATTGCAAACTTGTAGAACAACCTGCATTTTCCTTTTCTCAGTCCAATTTTATATGTGACTAGCTTTTTGACTTAATTCACTCTGACATTTGGGCATCTGCTTCTACTATTACTGTCGATGGTTATCGCTATTTTTTTCTGTATATTGATGATTACTCTCGGTTTACCTAGATATATTTTCTTAAAACGTCATTCTACCTTGTCTCAAATATATATTGATTTTCCTAATATGGTTCGAACTCAGTTCTCTCGTCCAATCAAGGTTGTTTGTACAGATAACGCTTTGAAATATAAGGACTCTAGTCTTCTTTCTTTTCTCACCCAGCAAGGTACTCTTGTTCAGCTCTCTTGTCCTCATACCTTTTAATAGGATGGGCAAGCCAAATGTAAACATTGCCACATTATAGACTCTGTTCGGGTTCAACTCCTATTTTCCTCTTGTCCTGCAAAATTTTAGAATGAGGCTACTCTTACCTCTTTCTACACAATCAATCGTCTTCCTTCGTTTGTCCTTCAAAACATTTCTTCGTTTTAGCGATTATATAGTACTCCTCCTGATTACTCTAATCTCAAGGTCTTTGGTTGTGCATGTTTTAGTCTTCTCCATCCCCTTGAACATACTAAATTAGAATCGTGTGCTCATCCTTCCTTAGCTATAGAACTGAACATAGAGGTTTCTGTTGTTAGGATCCTCTTTCTAACAGATTACGCATCTCTCATCATGTCACTTTCTAGGAGCATACTATGCTCTAGTCTCTCGAACTTTCATGCATCTCTTTCAAGTCCTTATCCCTTTCTTCCTGATAGTTATGTTGCTCTTTTTTCTTCATCTGTGTCCCCGCGTTATACTAATCTTATAGCAATTTGCACCAGTTTCTGCCAATCCCAATCAGCCTTTTGTCTCACCTGTGGAATCTAAACCTATATATGACCCTACTTCTCTTGTTTGACGCTCTATTCGGGTAAGGGCACCTCCCACTCATCTTCGAGACTTTTACTAGTTTTCCATTATCAGCTCCTTGGTTAAGTCTACTTCATTTCATGAGGCAAATACTAACCCTCTATGGCAGCAAGCTATGAGTGAAGAACTCAAGACTTTAGACAAGATGCACATATAGAACTATGTCGATTTGCTTCCTAATAAAAAAATCCATTGGTTTCAAATGGGTCTACAAGATCAAGGCTCACTTTAATGGTTCTATTGAGCATTATAAAGCTCGGCTGGTGGTGAAACGATATTCTCAGAAGTATGGGATCGATTATGAAAAGACTTTTGCTTCTGTGGCACAGATGACATATGTTTGGAATCTCTTAGCAGTTGCTGCAGCCGAACAATGGCCTCCCTTTCAGATGGATGTGAAGAATGCATTCCTTAATGGGGCCTTATCTGAGGAAGTATGCATGCAACCGCCCCCGGTGTCTCTCTTCCATCCTAGAAGGTGTGTCTCCTTCGTCGAGCATTGTATCGTTTGAAGCAAGCCCCGCATGCTTGATTTGAAACTTTCAGTTCTACCATCGTTCTACTTAGATATACATCCAGTTCTCATGACACGGCGCTTTTTACACGTTAGATGCCTCATGGTATTGTTCTTCTCCTCCTGTATGTTGATGATATAATTATTACTAGGGATGATCCTTAGGTTGTTTCTAATCTACAACACTACCTTAGTGAGTACTTTGAGATAAAAGATTTGCTCCCTTAGTTACTTTATTGGTCTCGAAGTATCAATGAGCTTTGATGGTTACTCGTTGTCTCAAGAAAAATATGCCTTGGACCTATTAGTACGCTCAGGCATCACTAACTCAACTACAACCCCAACACCACTCAATCCCAATGTTCGTTTGATCTGTTTGATGGAGTTCCCCTTGAAAATGCCAGTCTCTACTGTCAACTTGTTGGCAGCCTTATTTATCTGACAGTAACTCGTTCCGACATTGCATATGTTGTTCGCATTATGAGTCAGTTCATGGTTGCCTCTTGGACCATTCATTTTATTATTGTTCTTCGTATTCTTCGATATGTCAAGGGAACTCTGAGAGATGGACTTCAGTTCCCTTATCAGTCACTCCTGGTATTATCCGACTACTCTAATGTTGATTGGGTCATGATCCTACTGACAAGCGTTCTACCTCAGGTTACTATTTCTATCTTGGTGACTCCCTTATTTCTTGGCAGAGTAAGAAATAGAGTGTTGTCTCTCGTCCTAGTATGGAGTCTGTATATGGCGTCCTAGCTGATACTACAAGTAAGAAATAGAGTGTTATCACTCGTTCTAGTACGGAGTCTGAATATGGCGTCCTAACTGATGCTACATTAGAGTTGTTATGGCTCCGTTGACTTCTTGCTGATATAGGAGTTCCTTAACAGTCTACAACTATCTTTCATTATGACAATCGTAGTGTCATCCAGATTGCTCACAATGATACTTTTCATGAATGCACCAAGCATATTGAGAATGTCTGTCACTTTGTTCATCATCATCTTTTGAGTAAAACTCTTCTTTAACAATATGATTCCACTATTGAGCAACTAATTGATTTTTTCACCAAAGCTTTATCCTCCAAGCGCTTCCTCCAACTGCTTAACAAACTCAAGTTAATTCCTACTTTACCACCTTGAGTTTGAGAGAGGGTGTGGATATATAAATGTATGCTTGGTCTCTTTTGTTAGAGAAGTTTTAGGTTGGTTAGAGTTTTTTTAGGTTCTATTCTTAGTCTTTTCGTACTGTACTTATACTCATACACTACTGTAAAATACATCTTGGAGAAATACATTGTTGACATATACAATTCAAATTGTAAAATAAAAAAAGACATTTATTACTACCAACATGAGCATAAAAGCGTCTTCAAATCTTTGTATCCCACGGTAGTTTTACTAGAAAAGAAAAGAAAGAAAACAACACTATTTCCTCCGCTTATAAAATCAATACAAATTAAACATAACCAACTCAGAAACTTCACCTAACAAACTTCCACATGTCGACCAAAGATCAACTTTGATATATATATACAAACTAAGGCAAACAAGTATGCTATTGAAGATTTTTATGGTTTTCTCCATTTTGAATGTATATATGCTGTCTTACTCCTACATATAAGCATAAGATATAGATAAGTGTTAGTAATTGGCCAAACCCACATGTTTAAAAAAGTTTCCACTTTTATTTAAGACAACAAAGTTTCTATTTAGAATAATCTTTTGTCTCAAAATATGATGACTTCATTCCAATAATAAGGGAAAAAGTTTTTTTCTCCCTAAGTTTCTTTAAATTTTGAGTTTGATTTCAATTTAGTCCCTAATTTTAAAAATGCTACAATTTTACCTTTCACATCTTAATTTTACTTCAATTTGGTCTCTATATTTCAAGATTTACACTTTTAACCTCGTTTTTTTTACTAAATATTCACTTTTTGTCTTTAGAGTTAATTTATGTTAATGAATTAAAATTCGTTAAAAGAATTATAATTAATTAAATTTCATTATTTTTATAACTTTTAAAATTAAATTTAAAATTTCACTTCATGAATTTTTTTAATTAATTAATAGAAATTAACATCAATTATTGAAAATGAGTATTTAGTGAAAAATGATATTAAAAATATAAAATCTTGGAACCTAAGGATTAAATTGAAACAAAACTCAAATCTCAAGGGTAAAATTGTAACATTTTGAAACTTAGAACTAAATTGAAACAAAACTCAAAATTTAAGGACGAAATGTATAATATTTTAAAACCTATGGTCCAAATAGAAACTAGAGTAAAAATCTAAGGACAAAAAAGTATTACTCCCTAGTAGTAGTAAGAATAATAATAACAATAATAATAATAATTTCTAAGCATATATATATAGGCATGAATCCTTTATGCATGACAAAAGCCTTGGTAAAGAAAGTCATCTACATCCTAATTAAAATAATTAACTATAGATTTATGGGCTATAATAATACATTTCGTAAAGACCTAAAATAGAGTGTTCCACTGGTTAACTTCAAATTATTGCCATTAATTAAGCCATGCATGAACTTATGATTAAATTAACATTGCATTTCAATCAATCACCAAACAGTAATACATAAATTAGAAAACAAATAACCAATCAGAATTTGCCATCTTTAGGGCTTCAATGCTTCACCAGTTTGAGTATAATATTGGTAAAAGCAAACTAACACTTGAAGCCAAAACTTGTTTCCCATAAATATCCTAATCATATTGGACTAATCATACTAATATGTCAATGAAACATAAACATATATTATTGTTCCCATTCAGATTTCAATTCTTTTGTTTCATCCTAATTTCTAAGTACTTTTGTATGTTATACTTTATTTTGATACATACATACTTCAATGAGTTTCAAATTGGGACAACATTGTTCTTAAAACTTCAAAGTCTGACATTTTAACTCATGAATTAACTCTTCTGTTAGTAATTTTAATCAAACAAATAAGTTGATACGTAAATTTTCCCATCATTTTTTCTTCTTCTTTCTCCCTCCTTCCATCAGTCGACATAGTCGCTCACCATCTTATATTATCGGTCAAAATTATTATTGAGATAATTAAAATTTTACAAACAAAATATTTAAGGGAAAATTGTTAAGACCAGATAGTTACAATTATATCCTCAAACTTTTAATTGTAAAAATTGAGCTATCAAAATTATGAAAGTATTAAAATTATACTCTCAAACTTACATAATTGTAGAAATTATAATAATGGTATAAATTTAGTGGTTTAATTTTTATCATTTGAGGATCAATTTCTATAATTATGATAAGTTTAAGAGTCTAATTTTAATATGCGTATAAGCTTGAAGTTATAACCGTAATTATCGTCATATTGTAACAAATCATAGATAGATTTAGTTTTTGGGAATCGTGAACGGTGCCGATGGGTTGATGAAATATGGGATATGAGTGAAGGATTTTGTTAAGTTGAATTGGTGGATCCGCTCAACCAAACAAGGAATTTCAAATTAGATTTTGATTCATTTTCTGTTAGTCGTACGTTCACTCAATTTTTTCTGAATTACATGTAAAATGTATATATAGGAGAATGAGATGGCAATTAGATGGCAACAAAAATTTTCTTGTCATCAACTTTATCAACGACTCGAATTGAATCAAATCACTATTGTTGTTCCTAATTTGCTATTAGATTATTATTTAATTTCTTAGTAATTAACCAAAAAAAAAATATGGAAAGTAATCAAATAACACTGAGATGTCAATCAAATGGTAATTGGAAATTACTTAGTAATGGATAAAAATTAAAGACAATCAAATGATAATCGAAAACTATTTAGTAATTGACAAAAAATGTAACGTGATCAAATGATAATTAGATTACACTAAAAATGACTTAATAATTGACGAAAATTGTAAGGTAATCATGTTGAAAGAGAAATTTTGGATCAATCACAAATTGTCACGTCATTTACAAAATTAATGACGAAATTCCAAATCATCAAATTTAGGACCAATTAAGAGTTGACATGTATCCCAAATTGAAGTTGAAGACAAATTTTGATAATGTCAGGTGTTTTCATCACGAGCGTTAGACTAAGTAAAATTAATTTGGCCGAATTTGATATTATAATTTGAGGCTATAGTCCAATGAAGCCCAAAAATGGGCTAATTTGGACTGAGCCCAAGCCCACAAGTCCTATCAGAGAACTTTATTAATAGAGGAGCTCTCTTCATTTGTGGGAGTTGGCAATTCTACACTCTAGAGAGCCTAGAGAGAATTCTCTACAATCATAAGACTCTATATAACTCCTAAATTTGCACATCCCTTGATGACACAAGTCTCCTAAAGATTCAAAATTTCTTCCAAGGCTTCGACTTCAAGAACATCACATGCTCTGCTTCTATAAGTCAAGCATACACATTCAACTGAGAGATAATCAAATGATCAAGTACTAGAGATTGAACCACATTGCATCAAACCAAGTCCACGTTCATCGCACCAAGGATCAAGTACTAGAGATCAATCCACATCGCATCAAATTAACATCAACATCAACCAAGTTTAACTCCACGAAATACATATCTCTGGAAATCTCGTGCAAACAAATTGGCACGCCTGATGGGAAAACCTCTACCTCTCATCTCTCTCTCAGCGTTCAAACAAATTAATGATACCAAAGAGGGTTGCATCCAAAGTAACTGCTACAAGCAACTTCTACTCGAGACTTGTCACCTACAGTCGTTCAAAGAAAGTTATGCAGGAGCAAAAGCAAGGTTCCATCATCGTAGATAACATCTTGAAACAGATGACAAAGTCTTCTGAAGGTGGGATTGTCATCAAGAAAAATCTCTTGTTTGACAACTCTACTTCTGCCTCCAGCAAGTTAAAGAGAGAATCACACCTATATGTGACTTATGTCATGATGGCGGACGTAACAGCCGAGGCAGTCATGGCAGAAATGGAAAGAAAGATAAATTTTCTGATAAAACCTGTTGAGGAGTGAGATCATGAGATTGTTGCCTTAAGAGAATAATTGCAGACTCGTGAAGTTGCTAAATCGAGCAAAACTCCTATTGTCAAAGCAAATGATAAAGGGAAGACCGTGTTGTAGGAAAACCGACTGCAACAATCAACTTTTGTTGTCTTTTTGTCAGTCCAACAGTTGCAAGATATAACCATGACCTCTATAAGGGCTCAATATGGAGGCCCGTCTCAGACCTCTTTTATGTATTCCAAGTTGTACACCCAAAGAATTGATAGCTGGAAAATGTCTACTGGGTACCAACCCCCAAAATTCTAACAATTCGATGGAAATGGCAACCTGAAGCAATATATTGCCCACTTTGTTGAAACATGCGAGAATGCGGAATTAGAGGAGATCTTTTAGTCAAGTAGTTTGTTAGAACCCTAAAAGGAAACGCTTTTGACTAATACACTGACCTAGAGCCGGAAGTGATAGACAGCTGGAAGCAACTTGAAAGAGAATTCCTAAACCATTTCTACAACTTAACGCACTGTCAGCTGACAAACGTCAAGCAGCAAAAAGGGCAGCCGGTCATCGACTACATCAATCAATGGACAGCTTTGAGTCTGGACTGCAAAGACCGGCTCATCGAACTGTCTGTTGTAGAAATATGCACCCAAGATATGCACTGGGGACTTTTCTATATTATGCAGGGAATAAAGCCCCGTACGTTTGAAGAATTGGCAACTCGTGCCTACGATATGGAGTTGAGTACCGCCAATAGGGGAACAAAGAATTTCCTGATCCCTGAATTGAAGAAGGACAAGAAAGAAGCAAAGGGTGCTGAAAAGATTATAAAAAGTGTCACAAAGGAATCGATGGTCGTTAATACGATCCCGCTGAAATTTTCTTCAAAAGAAAAAGAGAAGAAAGTTGAGAAGAAGGACAAGGGAAGCGAAAAGACGTCACCTAACTTTAAAAGAGAGGCAGGAAAAAGTTTATTCATTTTCTGACTCTAATGTTGCAGATATGCTTGAACAACTGCTAGAAAAACAACGTATCCAGCCACTGGAATGCAAATGACCGAAATAAGCAAGGAAAATGGACAATCCTAACTACTTCAAGTATCACAAAGTCGTTAGCCACTCGATCGAAAAATGTTTTATGTTGAAGGAGCTTATTCTAGGGTTGGCTTGTGAGAGGAAGATTGAGTTGGATCTAGACAAGGTTGCTCAAACAAATCATGTTGCAGTGGCAGTAACTCCGAATGCTCCAACATAGACTATATGCTATGACAAAAGAGAGAGTTTGGTCCAGTTTGGGACTCTCGAACTTGTGGTCATTCGGTTTTAGCAAGCGACCCAAATGACAGATTTTCAAAACAGAGAAGAATATGTTGATAGTAATGATGATGAAGGATGGATTCTAGTAACGCATCGAAGGAAGAGAAAGTCAAGTCCTACCTAAAAAGAGTTGCGCTCCTATCGAAGTTACAAAAGAGGGAACATGACTCAGAAAAGAAAGGGAAAAAAGAAGGTTTTGAAGTCTAAGCTTGTCGAGGAGGAAGATGGGGACTTCCCTCAACCCAAGCGACAAGTGACATTATTAGATTTCCCTTAGTAGAACTACTAAGACTGTTGTTCGAGGAAAACGCCAAAGGTTGTTGCCTGTCACGTTGTCAGCACAATAAAAGAAGTGGATACTCCTCTAAGCTCATCGAAAACAATGGAAGAATCAAATGACTTACCATCGTTCAGCATAGATGATCTATTGTCACTCCCTCAGGCAACTAAGACGGCTCTCATTGACGCATTGTTATAATCCAACACATCTAGTGTACTGGCCTCTATGACGCACACGTATGCCTCGTGTTGTACAACCATAGATTTCTCAAATGAAGATTTACTATTGGGATCAAAGCTTCACAATAGACCTTTGTATGTCTCTCGATACACTCGAGAACAGAGAGTTGGTCGAATTCTCACTGATAATGGATCAACCGTCAATATAATACCTAAGACAACTATGAAGCAATTGGGCATCCTCATGAAAGAATTATCAAACAACAAGTTGGTAATTCTAGGTTTCAACCAAGGCAACCAAAGGGCGATAGGTATGATACGCTTAGAACTCCAAATTGGCGACCCGAAGGTTGATGCGTTGTTTCATGTTATAGACTCAAAGACCACCTATAAATTATTGCTAGGAGATCCTTGGATTCACGAAAATGGGATGATAGTGTTGAAACTGTATCAATGTTTCAAGTTCTATTAATATGGGATAAAGAAAGTTGAGGCAAACTCTAATCCATTTTTAGAAGTTAAGTCTCACTTCGCAGATGTAAAGTTTTATTTGAAGAGTGAGGGTGTTGGTAAGTCAATACCCGCAGAAACTCCATTAATAAAGGATGGAGGTGAATCCAAATCAAATTCACAAACAGATGTAGGAAAAGAAACAGGCTACAAGACACGAGCCTCTAGCTCTAAAGGGAGTGAGGCATCAACCAGAATTACAAAGTATCTGATTTTAAAAGACAAAAAGGCCCCAAGTCCTCCAATCTTGCGCTATGTCCCTGTTGGGGTTGATGCCCTAAAGTCTCGTGTCCTGTAGTTTGTAAAAAGTTTGTATGAACGCTTGTGATGTATAATATATGATATTTTACTTCACTTCTTGATTTTGCTCAATTGTTTGTTTTATTTGCTTTACCACAAACCAATAAACCTAAAATCCCTGGTTATCTGTATGTAACTTAAGCATGTATGTGGTGACATTCAAGTGGATCATGTCTTAATTGATACCCAAAATGGTCTGTAGTATATGGATAAAGGAGGAAAACCTTATCTTGGTAACGCTACGGATGTCGCCCACTTTGTGGAATGGTCACAAGTGTTGTGACTTGTCACAGATGGTCTAATCCTGATCATTCGTGTAGGGGACATGCGTGCGGGGGCGTCCCATACAAAGAGTTTGTATAAGACAAGACCATGAAGTGTTAACGTCTCGTTATATAACACCGTTCATTATAAAGACTTCACTTCACTAGAATGACCATAGGTAACATGACCTCAATCAGGCTGCCCCGGGGCTCAATTTTTGTGCACGAACTTTCTACTGGGCGAAACGCTCAAAACAGACCCAAGAAGAACGATGAAAAAATTCGTGCGCAAAATGGTTTTGGCAATGCAACTCATCTGGTGCCCCAAACGGCTCCAGGCCCGGCGGGGCTGCCATGGGGCCCAATTTTCATGTGCAAATATTCTGTCGGGCGAAACACCCAAAACGAACTTAGAGGTTCAAAACGATGAAAAAAGTCATGTGCCAAACGGTTTTGGGAACGGAGCTCATTTGGTACACCAAACAGCTCCCATGTTCGACGGGGTTGCCTTAGGGCCTAATTTTCATACTCAAACTTTCCGTCTGTCGTGCGCCAAATTGTAGGGCCCAATTTTCATGCCCAAAATGAATCCAAGGGTTCAGAACGATGAAAAAAAGTCGTGCGCCAAATTGTTTTGAGAATGGAGCTTATTTGGTGCCCAAACAACTCCCATGCCCGACAAGACTGTCCCAAGGCCCAATTTTTATGCACGAACTTTCCATCGGGTGAAACGCCTAAAACGGATCCAAGGGTTCAGAATGATGAAAAAAAGTCGTGCGCCAAACGGTTTTGGGTACGGAGCCCATTTTGCGCCCAAAATGGCTCCCAGGCATGGTCAGACTACCTAGAGGCTCAATTTTTGTGCACGAAATTTTCGACGAGCAAAACGCCCAAAATGGACCCGGGGATTCAGGATAATGAAAAAAAGTTGTGCGTCAGATGGTATTAGGAATGAGGTTCATTTGGTGCCCCAAACGGTTCTCGAGCCGAGCGGGACTGCCCCGTAGCTCAATTTTCATGCGCAAACTTTTCGCCAGGCGAAAGGCTCAAAATGAATATAGGGGTTCAAAACGATGAAAAAAAGTCATGTGTCTAACGGTTTTGGGAACGAAGCTCATCTGGTGCCTCAAACAGCTCCCGGGCTCCGTGAGTCTACCCCTGAGCCCAATTTTCATGTCCGAACTTTCCATCAAACGAAACACCCAAAACGAACCCAAGCATTCAAAATGATGAAAAAAAGTCGTGCGCCAAACGATTTTGGGAACAGGACTCATTTGTTATCCCAAACAGCTCCAAGGCCTGCCTAAGCTGCCTTGGGCCAAATTTTTGTGCCCGAACTTTTATGGCAGGCAAAATGGCCAAAACGGACTCAAGGATTCAAAACGATAAAAAAAATAAAAAAAAGAAAAAAAATAAAGAAAAAAAGCCAAGCGCCAGACGATTCTGGGAACGGAGCTTATTTGGTGTCCCAAACAGCTTCTAGGCTCGGCCAACCTATGTCGGGGCCTAATTTTTGTGCTCGAACTTTACGCCGAGTGAAACGTCCAAAACGAACCCAAGGATTTAGAACGTTGAAAAAAAGTCGTGGGCCAAGCGATTTCGGGAATAGAGCTCATTTGTTGCCCAAATGGCTCTCGGGCCCAGCCAGGCTGCCCCGCCGCCAAATTTTTGTGATGCCTAAAACGGATCCAGGCTTTCAAAACGATGAAAAAAAGATGTGTGTCAGACCATTTTGGGAACGAAGCTCAGATGGTGCATCAAACGACTTCCAGGCCCTGCTGGGCTGCCATGGAGTCCAATTTCCATGTGTGAACTTTTCGCCGGTTGAAATGTCCAAAACAAGGGTTCAGAACAATGAAAACAAGCCATACGCCAGAAAGTTTTGGGAACGAAGCTCATTTGGTACCCCAAATGACTTCTAGGCTCAGTTGGGCTCCCTCGAGGCCCAATTTTCATGCACAAACTTTCTGCCAGGTGAAATTCCAAACCGGACCCAGGGATTCAGAATAATGGAAAAAAAGTTGTGTGCCAGACGATTTTGAGAATGAAGCTCATTTGGTGCCCCAAACGACTCCCGAGCTCAGACGGACTGCCCCGAGGCCCAATTTTTGTGCACGAACTTTCCACTGGCGAAACACCCAAAACGAACTCAAGGGTTCAGAATAATGAAAAAAAGTCGTGCGCCAAACGATTTTGGGAACGAAGCTCATTTGGTTCCCCAAATGGCTCCTAAGCCCGACGTGGCTACCCTTGGGTCTAATTTTCATGCGCGAACTTTCCACCGAGAAAAATGCCTAAAACGGACACAGAGGTTCAGAACAATGAAAAAAAAAGCCATGCGTCAGATAGTTTTGGGAACAAAGCTCATTTGGCGCCCCAAACAGCTCCCGGGCACGGCGGGGCTGCTTAGGGCCCAATTTTCATGTGTGAACTTTCTGTCGGGCGAAACGTCCAAAATGGACCCAAGGGTTCAGAACAATAAAAAAAAACCATGCGGTAGACGGTTTAGGGAACGGAGCTCATTTGTTATCCCAAACGGCGCTCAGGCCCGAACGGGCTGTCTCGGGGCTCAATTTTTGTGCACGTACTTTCCGCTGGGTGAAACACCCAGAATGGACCCAAGGGTTCAGAACGATGAAAAAAGCCGTGTGCTAGACGATTTTTGGAATGGAGCTCATTTGGTGCCCTAAACAGCTCTCAAGCCCAACAGGGTTATCTCGGGACTCAATTTTTGTGTACGAACTTTCCATCAGGCGAAACGCCCAAAACAGACCTAGGAGTTCAGAACGATGAAAAACAACTATGTGCGAGATAGTTTTAGAAACATAGTTCATTTGGTGCCCCAAACGGCTTCCATGCCCGATCGGACTGCCCCTGGGCCCAATTTTCATGTGCCAACTTGCCACTGGGCAAAAAAACCCAAAGCAGACCCAAGGATTCAGATGATGAAAAAAAGTCGTGCACCAAACGGTTTTGGAAACGGAGCTTATTTGGTGCCCAAAATGGCACCCAAGCCCACCATGACTGCCCCGGGGAAAATTTTCATGTGCGAACTTTCCTCTGGGCGAAACGCCTAAAACGGACCAAAGAGTTCAGAACGATGAAAAAAATGTCGTGAGCCAGACTGTTTTGGGAACAGAGCTCGTTTGGTTCCACAAACAGCTCTCAGGCACGATGGGTTGCCCTGGGACCCAATTTTTATGTGTGAACTTTCCGTCGGGCGAAACGCATAAAACGGACACAGGGGTTCGCCAGACGGTTTTGGGAACGGAGCTAATTTTGTGCCTCAAACAGCTCTCGGGCACGATGGGACTGCCCTGAGGCCCAATTTTCATGTGTGAACTTTTTTCCGGGCGAAACGCCCAAAATGGACTTGATAACTGGCAGAAATGTGAGTTATTATAAGCCTTTTATTTAGAATCATGAGAGCTAATAAGTAGAAAATGTGGTGATAATACTTAGCATTTACGAAAAATTGAGTTTTGCGTCGATTAGCACCTAAATCCTCACTGACCCCAATATTATGCGTTACTCCATGCCAAAGTGTCTATTTTTGTAGCTATCGCAGGAATCAAACGCATGCGTTTGTATTTCAAATGTATGCACTGAACCCAGGCGATCACAAAGACAAACGCATGCGCTGAAAGTTGGATTGCATGCATCTATCGCATGGAAGTTGCAGTGATCGAATGCATCCATTGCACGAAAGTTGCAGTGATCAAGCGGATGTGGTGATCAATTGGAAGTTGCGGTGATCGAGTGCGCCCATCACATGAAAGTTGTGGTGATCAAGCGAATGCGGTGATCAATTGAGAATTGAGGCCACGGAGTGACAACCATAATAGAAGGACGATCGCAAGATGGGTAGAACGCGTTGATGCTTCAGCTGAATCAAGCTTGGACGCATATCTTGGGAGTATCAACAAGATAAGACGATGTGACATTTCCCATACCGTGACAAAAGTAGTAGTGAGCCATAGCTTAATCATGATAGCTGTCAGCGTTTAAACTTTATAAATAGCCTTTTGGACCTTCATTTCAAGACATCTGAACTTCTGCCTCAAGGCAATGGTTTACGCTCACAAATGAGAGCTTGAACAAGATTTTTAGTGAGAATTCTTCACCTCCACAAACCAGACCAAGTGACGACCGGAGCTTTCGCCGGAGATAGAGCTCAAGAGAGACATCTCCACCATTCATCCATGGCACCACTGGCAGCCTTGACGCAGAGTCCTTCATTTCTCTATCTCTGTATTGTATTACATTTTAGCTTAAGATATTAAGACAATTTGAAATCAATGCATCTCTTGATTCCTTCAATGCCATCTTCTTCATCATCTTTATCTCTATCATTGTTTATCTTCAGCGTTTATTTATCAAAGGCGATTGCATACTTAATCGTGTAGCCTAGAGATAGGACACATGTACCAACCTATCGAGAGGTGTGCATTGTGCGAGTATAGTGAGTTAATCCTCTTTGCTTGGTGAAAGGCTGTAGCAACGCTTGTCTCTGGGTTGTTGCATTGCTTGTCTATAAGTTAAATAGTCGTGTCTAACTGCCTAAGAAGATAAGAGATGGAACGCACTAAAGCAAAGTATGCATTGTTCCTAGAGATAAGCACAATATTATGCTCGATGCAACCACGCACTATAGAGATATAGTCATGTGGCTAACCACCGAGAGGTGTGCGATACGTTAATGCAATGAGTTGGGATTACTCAGGCGATTTAAGATAATAAACATTATTATACGTTAATGGTTGTTGTGTATCTACTATTCTCATCGCAAGTCTCCTATTGCTCTATCTGTTCAGTTAGGAGTAGGAGTAGTGTGTATATCCATTAAACTTCTTCTTTTTATTTTTATTCATCACCTCAAACATATTGCTTCACAAGCATTATTGAGTGACAAGTCCCTGTGTTCGACCTCAGATTACCCGAGAAACTTGCATTCGCGTTATACTTGGCATGAGCGTAAGAAAACTTGTGATAGGAACGCATGGTCAATGCATAGTAGATTAACGTATTTTCATCCCGACGCATGACCTTAGACGCATGGGCGTAAACACATAGCTTAAGCCATGTCTAACGCATGATTACATGTACAACCCCATCCGTCTATAATTTTCCTTCCAACAAGTTTTTGGCACCATTGTCAGGGACTTGCAGCTAATGTTTTGTGTTTTCGCAGGCACCCTTTCAATCTTATGCGTGTTGTAGATTGTGCGACCAAGCTGCAAACAATATTTGAAGTATAGGCAATAGGTAAAAAGTCAAATATTGACCCCGAGATAGAAAGTCTATCTGTCGCATGAGCTGAAAGCAGTTTTAGGCGCATATCAACTATCATGCGTTCAACAATTGCTAGAAGCTCCAATGGTCAGGGCAACTCCTTGACTCGAGTAGTTGAGAACCATCTCCTGCATGGGAGACTTCTTGCGGTGACAACACTCCAATTTCTCCAGGGACGTCTTCTACTCTATCTTTACGTTGCTTTCTTATTTTAGTTTATTATATTTATTTATTGTTATTTTGGATATGCGGCTGCTTCCTTAATTGTGGTGCATTTTCTCCTTGTAGGTGTGACAATAACTCTCCTCGGTGTGCAATTACAATGGAAGAATCCTCCACATCCTTCAACGAATGGCTTCAATCGCATGAATTCCAACGCATTGTCACATGCGTTATTCTACTTTAAGTTCTGTTCTTGTTATCTTTTATGCCTTATTCTTTTGAAATTCTCTTTGTCTGATTGCGGTTCTTTGCGATGCATCTATAATGGTACAAATAATTCACCACATCCTTTAACTAGTATCGCAAGGGTCTCCATACTTTTAATAGCTTCTTCAAATTGTGAAAGTCTATAGTTTTATTGTGTGCAAACCCTTGTTCAAACATTTGTTATCACATTCCTGTTGAGTTTTTTTTTAGCTTGCAGTGAGAATGCTGCCACCCTCTAAGTTTGGGGGTGGTAGTGGTCTCGGAGAATTACGTTCATTCCTCTAAAAAAAAAACTTTTGAAAATAACAACCCCACTGCCAACGCAATGGGGAAACCCATGTTGATAAGAGTTGAGTTATGAAAGGTACTTATCCATAGTTTGATAAGTCGCCAGGATCAACGCATAAGTGCAACTCCTCTGTCTGGCACAAGCCAAATTAAGTAAGACATGAGTTGAGTTGAATATAGAATGCAACTGAAGTTGGATGCCTGCATGACACACGTGGGGGTAAGTCAAAACGAAGAGCGTAACCAGATTCACACTGCATTCAAATAAATAATCGCATAATCTCGAATTGTTTTGAACGAACGCATTCTCAAGAGCTGAACGCAAAGTTGGGTGAATAAATAAAAAGTTTTTGAGTAAAGGCTTGCTGAATTTAACTTAGAAAAGATTTCTTTGGAGAAGCAGCCGAAGTGGAGAAGAGCATTGTGTCCATAGTTAGAGGCACAAGTAAATTATATTCTGAGAAGATGGTCATCAGAAAGAGACGTCGAAAGGTGAGTTAAGAATTTCTTGAGTATAATGCATGCTTGAGGACAAGCATGAATCTAAGTTTGGGGGTGAAAAAAAAAGGGTTAGAACGATGAAAAGAAGTTGTTCGCTAAACGATTTTGGAAATGAAGGTCATTTGCTATCCCAAATGGCTCCCGAGCCCGGACAGACTGCCCTGAGGCTCAATTTTTGTGCATGACCTTTTCGTCAGACAAAACATCCAAAACGGACCGAAGGGTTTAGAACGATGAAAAAAAGTCATGTGCCAGACAGTTTTTGGAATCGAGCTTATTTGGTGCCCCAAACGGCTCCCGAGCCCAACGGGGATACCCTGGGGCTAAACTTTTGTGCGCAAACTTTTCGCTAGGCAAAACACCCAAAACGGACCTAGGGGTTCAGAACAATGAAAAAAATCCATGCGCCAGATAGTTTTAGGAACAGAGCTCATTTGGTGCCCAAAATGGCTCCCGAGCCCGGCCAAGCAGCCTTGGGGCCCAACTTTCTTAGACAAACTGTCCACCGAGCGAAACGCCCAAAACGAACCCAGGGGTTCAAAACGATGAAAAAAAATGATGTGCAAGATGACTTTAGAAATGGAGCTTATTTAATGCCCTAAATGGCTCTCGGGCCTGGTGGGCTGCCTCGAGGCCCAATTTTCATCCACGAACTTTCTGCCGAACGAAATGCCCAAAATGGACACACGGGTTCAAAACGATGAAAACAAGTCGTGCGCCAGAATGTTTTGGGAACGGAGCTCATTTGGTCACACAAACGACTCCCAGGCTTGATAGGGCTACTCGGGAGGCCCAATTTTTGTGCGCAAACTTTCCGTCAAGCAAACCGCCCAAAACGAACCCAGCGGTTCAGAACGATGAAAAAAGTCGTGCGCTAGACTTTTTTTAGGAACGGAGCTCATTTGGTGCCTCAAAAGGCTCTAAAGCCCTACCCACTACCCCGGGGCCCATTTTTGTGCACGAAGTTTCCGTCAGACGATCGCCTAAAACAGACCCAGGGGTTCAAAACGATGAAAAACAGTCGTACGCCAGACGATTTTGAAAATGAAGCTCATTTGGTGGCCCAAATGGCACCCAGACCCCACGGGACTGCCCCGGAGTCAAATTTTCATGCGTGAACTTTCCTTCGGGCAAAACGCCTAAAATAAACACAAGGGTTCAAAACCATAAAAAAGAGTCGTGCACCAACCGCTTTTGGGAATGAAGCTCATTTGGTGCCCCAAACGGCTTCCAGGCCCGACTGAACTACCCCGGGGCCCAATTTTCATGCACAAACTTTCCATCGGGCAAAACACCAACAATGGAGCCAGGGGTTCATAACGATTGAAAAAATTCGTACGACAGACGATTTTGGGAACGGAGCTCATTTGGTGCACCAAATGACTCCCAGACCTAGTCGAGCTGCCCGTGACCAAATTTTTGTACGCGAACTTTCCGCCGGGCTAATTGCTTAAAACAGACCCAATAGCTCAAAACGATGAAAAAAGATCATGCACCAGACGATTTAGGAAATAGAGCAAATTTGGTGTCCCAAACGGCTCCCGGACCCCGCAAGGCTGCCTTGGGGTCCAATTTTCATGCGCTAACTTTGTCGGGCGAAACGCCCAAAACGGACCCAAGGTTTCAGAACAATGAAAAAAAGTCATGCTCCATACGGTTTTAAGAACGGAGCTCATTTGGTTCCCAAATGGCTCCCAGGCCCGACCAGGCTACCCCGAGGCCCAATTTTTATGCGCAAACTTTCTGTCGAGCGAAACACCAAAAACGAAGCCAGAGGATCAGAACGATTGAAAAAAGTTGGTGCCAGATGGTTTTGGGAACAAAGCTCTTTTGGTGCCCCAAACGACTCCCAGGCCCGTCGGGCTGCCCCGAGGCCCAATTTTTGTCCACGAACTTTCCGTTGAACGAAATGCCTAAAACAAACCCATGGGTTCAGAGCGATGAAAAAAAGTTGTGCACCCAATGATTTTTGGATTGGAGCTCATTTGGTGCCCCAAATGGCTCCCGGGCCCGATAAGGCTGCCTGGGGCCCAATTTTCATGCGCGAACTTTTCGCCAAGTGAAATACCCAAAATGAACTCAGGGATTCAGAACGATGAAAAAAAGCTGTATGCTAGACGGTTTTGTGAACAGAGCTCATTTAGTGTCCCAAACGGCTCTTGTGCCTAACGGGGTTTCCTTAGGCCCATTTCATGCACGGACTTTCCTCCAGGCGAATTGCCCAAAACAAACCCAAGGGTTCAGAACAATGAAAAAAAGTTGTGCACCAGACAGTTTTGAAAACGGAGCTCATTTGGTGCCCAAACTGCTCCCGGGCTCAGCTGAGCTACCCTGGGGCCAAATTTTTGTGCGCGAACTTTCTGCAAGGCGAAATGCCCAAAACGGGCCCAGGGATTTAGAACGATGAAAAACAGCATTACACTAGGCGGTTTTGGGAAGCGAGCTCATTTGGTGCTCCAAACGGCATCTGGGTCTGGTCGGACTACCCTAGGGTCCAATTTTTATGTGCAAACTTTTCGCTGGACAAAACGTTTAAAATGAACCTAGGGGTTCAAAATGATGAAAAAAAAAGTTGTGTGTCAAACGCTTTTGAGAACGGAGCTCATTTGGTGCACAAACGGCTCTCGAGCCTAGTCGGGCTGCCCTAGGGCCCAATTTTTTACGCGAACTTTCCATCTTGCAACGTAGGCTATGTCAATCGTTTTTCAATCTTACAATGCCTCAGGCATAAGAATACTGGAAGTCCATGAGGTGAGAAATCATCTTGTCAAGCAAGAAGTGACGGGGAAGTTCGTAATGTTGTTCCTTCAAGGATGAAAAGAAAGATCTTCGTTATTCTCAACACCAAGTGAGGGTTCCCTGAAGGTGAAAAGGCGTGATGTTATCTTCACTAACCCTCAGAATGGAAGTTATAGCGAGAGGAAGGTGAAACTTCATGTCACAACATTACCATCATCGAAGAGTTTGGAAATGAAATGGCCCAAGAGGATGTGGAAGATACTTCACTAGATGGAAGACAATGGTCAATTCATAGTGGATGAACTCAAAGAGGTGAATCTTGGAGCAGTAGAGAAGTCTCGCCCGACTTTCATTAGTGCATCTCTTTCTGGTAAGGAGGAAGGCAAATATATGAGTTTACTCACTGAATATAGGGACATTTTTGCTTGGTTTTATAAAGAGATGTCGAAACTCAATCCAAAGGTAACAGTTCATCATCTCTCAATTAAGTAAGGGTGTCAGTCGATTAAGCAAGCCCAACAATAATTTTAACCAGAGCTTATTTCCCACATTGAAGCTGGAGTCAATAAGTTGATCAAAGCAAGGTTTATCCACAAAGTCAAATAGCCAACATTGTTCCTGTCAGAAAGAAGAATGTACAGCTTCGTGTTTACATAAGACTTTCGTGATCTACAAAATGCATGTCCGAAAGATGATTTTCTGTTGCACATCACAGAGATCATGGTTGATGTGGCAACAGGGCACGAGGCCTGTCGTTTATAAATGAATCGTCTGGGTATAACCAAATATGAATGATTCTCGCTGATGAGGAAATGGCGGCCTTTCAGACTCCGAAAAGGAATATATTGTTACAAGGTGATGCCCTTCAAGTTGAAAAATATAAGCGCTACTTACTAAGGCATCATGCAAAAAGTGTTTGATGATATGTTGCACAGACATATAGAATGCTATGTTGATAATCTCGTGGTCAAGTCCAAGAAATAACAAGATCATTTAAAGGATCTGAAAATTGTGTTTGATCGCCTTCGAAAATACCAATTGAGGATGAACCCTCTCAAGTGCATGTTCGGTGTAATCTCAAGGAATTTTTTTGGTTTCATTGTAAGACATCGAGGGATCGAGATAGATCAATCCAAGATCAATGTCATTCAAAAGATGCCAAGGCCAAAGAATTTACATGAGTTAAGAAGTCTTCAAGGGCGTTTGACTTACATCTGGAGGTTTATTTCCAACTTGGTTAGTCAATGTCAACCTTTCCAAAGACTGATGAGAAAAGGAAAAAATTTGAAAGGGATAAGGCCAGCCAAAATGCTTTTAATAGCATAAAGAAGTACTTTTTTAGTCCTCTTGTCCTAGGCGCTCATGTAGCAGGCAAGTCGTCGATATTGTACATTGTCGCACAAGAAAGATCATTGGGGGCATTGCTGGTGCAAGAAGGAAATAAGAGAAAAGAGTGTGTTCTTTACTATCTAAGCAAGACTTTAATCAGATTTGAAATCAAGTACTTTCCTATTGAGTAAACATGCCTTGCTCTCTTTTTTGCTATCAATAAGCTGAGTATGTAGGCCTTCACTGTTCGTCTAATTGCCCTATCTAGGTCAATCATCTGTGAACATTTGGCCAAATGGGCAATCATGCTTCAACAATACAACATTGTTTATGTGCTGCAAAAGGCGATTAAAAGACAAGCGTTGGTCGATTTCTTAGCAGATCATTCAATTTCATCAAATTGGAAGTTAAGTGAAGACTAGCTCGATGATGAAGTTCGTTTCATAGAAATCATGGAGCCTTGGATCATGTTCTTTGGTGGTGTAGCATGAAGGAGTAGTGTGGGGGCATGCATCGTCCTCATTTCACCAGGAAAAACATGTTGCCTTATAGCTTTGCGCTTGCTAAATTGTGCTCGAACAATGTCGCTGAATATCAAGCTTTGATAATCGGCCTTCAAATGGCTTTGGAGATTGAAATATCGTAGATAGAGATTTTTAGTGACTCAAAGTTGATAATCAATCAGCTCATACTCCAATATGATATAAAGCATGATGACTTGAAGCATTACTTCATTTATGTTAGACAGTTGATGGAGAAATTAAAAAACGTGACATTGGAACATGTCTCGAGCATAGATAATAATAAGGTGGATGCCTTGGCGAACTTAGCTATTGACCTGACAATTTTAAACGATGTGTCTCTAAGTATATCACTTTGTCGAAGGTGGGTTATACCTCCGATCGAGACAGCATGTGAAGAAATGAATGTGTTATCAGTCTGCTTAATTAATGAGGAAGATTGGCGGAAACCCATTATAGATTACCTTAAACATGGAAGGCCTCCGGACAACCCCCACCATCAAACCGAGATTCAAAGAAGAGTTGCTTACTTCATTTATTACAAAGGTTTTTTCTTTGATTCCTTGGAAAGGAGGAATCGATGAAGGCTCTGGAAGCAGCATATTCAGGCATCTTTAGTGCGCATCAATCTGGACCAGAGCCTCAGTTCCAACTGAAAAGGATGGGTTACTGCTTATCAGGGATGATTCAAGATTAGATGGGCTCAGTTCCAACTGAAAAAGGATGGGTTACTTCTTATCAGGGATGATTCAAGATTAGATGGGCATGCAAAGAAATGTGAGGTTTGTCAATATTATGCAAACTTCATTCATCAACCGTCCGAGCCTCTGCATCTGACTGTAGCTTCGTGGCTTTTTTAAATGTGGGGACTTGATCTTGTTGGCCTTATAGCACGTAAGTCGTCGGCAAGACATTCTTACATCCTCACAACCACTGATTACTTCTCAAGGTGGCTGAGGCCATTACCTTGAGAAAAGGTAAGAAGGAAAACGTGGTGGACTTTATTCGTACTCACATCATCTATCGATATAGTATCCCTCATCGAATTGCGACAGATAATGAGGAGGCATTTTTCCAACGGCTTGATGGACAGGTTGTGTGAGAAGTTCAAGTTCAAGTAGTACAAGTCATCCATGTACAATGCTGCTACAAATGGATTCACAAAGGCATTCAACAAAACGTTTAGCAACTTGTTGAAGAAAATTGTCTCTAAGTCAAAGAGAGATTGGTAAGAGAAGATTGGTGAGGCACTGTGGGCTTATCAAACCACCTATCGTACCTCTATAGGTTACGCCTTACTCCCTTGTTTAAGAAATGGAAGTTCTCCTCCCTTTGGAAAGAAAAATTCCATAACTATGGATGGCAATGCAGGAAGGATTGACTACAGAGCACAATGCATGTTCCACCTTCAAAAGTTAAAAGCACTTCATGAAAGACAACTAGCAGCTCAACAAGCATTGGAGTGTTACCAAGAGCGAATGTTTAAATCCTTTGATAGGCACGTGAAACCTCGATCTTTTCAAGTCGATCATCTTGTGCTCACTATAAGAAGACCCATTATCACGACGAGGCATACAGGAAATAAGTTCACACCTAAATGGGATGGACCCTACATCGTCAAAGAGGTCTAAAAATGGAGCATATAAGATCGTTCATCAAGACAGATTAAGAATTGGCTCAATCAATGCAAGTTTCTTAAGAAATTTTATGCTTGATAAATGTAAAAAAAAATAAAATAAAATAAAAATAAAAATCTCTTATCGTCAGAGTATAAACTGCATGGTGCTCCTGACCCACATGAGCTTAAAAAGTGAATGACCCAATATAAGAAAAGAACATTCTCTATGAACTACATTAGAACTTGATCCCTGATGTTATAAAGGGCACGTGGCCAGCTTAAAGAAATTTAAGTTCAGTCGCGTGATCAAAAAAAATATAAACTCAAATTTAAGTGCAGTCTCGGAAAAGAAAAAATATATAATTTTATTTAATCAAAATATTTAAGGTTACACGTGCTAGACGATGAGACTAAATCCAAACCAAAAGAAAGAAAGGAAAGGGGAGCCAGTTAAAATCAAAGCTTCCACTTAAAGTCTTTTAATTCTTCGCACGCAGTTTCCATGTTTCTGCGAATTGTAGCCAAAGCCTCAATACCCGCATTAGTTATAATGGGAGTGCTCTCAAAAGTATTGATTTCTTCCTGTATTTTGGCAACTTCAAGTTATTTTTTGGTTATGGCCTCCTTTTTCTCATAGGATAAACTCGACAACTTCTTGGACTTAGCATCTAGACTTTAAAGTTTGGTTTCCAGTTTCTGTTTTTCTAAAGATACTTGGGCAGCTCGCTCTTGAATGACTTTGTCTTCCTCTCATAGCTGGCTTATCGGAGTCGGGGCTTCCTTCATGCGGGATGTTGTTTGGCTCAATCGATGGTCCTTGTCGGCAAAAGGAAATTGTGCGTAATATGAAGATTGCACCGCATTGAAATTATCTACCCTTTTTAGATGACTATTTACAAATTCTTGAAGAGAAGCCAAATTGCTCTTATGAATCTTCGAAATGCCAAAAAATATCATTGTTATTTTCGGTTTAAGGCTTCGTAGTGCTCAAAAGGAGTGCGCACAATCTTGTCTTGAATATCCTCCCACAAAGATAAGGTTACTTGCCGATAGAAGCTTGAAACCACAGCCTCCCCAAAATATAGAGAGGGTTCATGGTGCTTAGTAACCAGTTCACTGTCTGCACGTTGTGTTGGCTCAGAAATCCTGAGGGGACCAGGTAGGGGCATGATTTTTCTCATTTAAGGTACTTCAGAACGACCAACCTCATTAGGAGAATGGTTTAAAGCTTTGACATTTTTGACCCCTACTTTTTGTTTGCCACATCGAATTTCTTCAGAAATGTTAAAGGGTTGTGAGGGTTGTATGGGTGTTTCAACGAATGGCGATTTACAAGCAACGACTTTCTCAATGGATGAATCCAAAGTGTAAGCTCCCACTAATGATTCTTCGCTACACTACTCGGTAAGTTCCTGAAGATGAGTGTTCAATAGTGACTAAAAAAATAGTTTCTAAAGAGGTAAACGGAGAGAACATAAAGGAAAATAGACATAACAATGTTATAGGGCTACTAGGAATTGCTGAGGCACTTGGAATTCTTTCAAAAAAATTCATCACCAAGCGTCTTCACCTTCTTTGTAGGTCTTTTCAAATGATGATCGTTGTTGCTGCTATAACTTTCTTCCTCGTGGATAAAAACGTCTTTCTAAAGGTCGAGAGCTGCCTCTTTGATTAAATGAATTTGCTTGCCACCCTAGTTACTCCCTTTATTCTTGGGTAGCTTAGAATGCAAGGGGAAAGGGATATTGCAGCTCACTAAGTGACATACGCTATCCTAAAAATAACTCTTATATTTTGTCAACCACCGTTTTCTGTATCGTGGAGTAACGTGGATTCATGGATCCAACGTGCGGACTAGCATAAACACTTAAGACGATGATTGACGTCTAGTGTGTTGGGTTTTATGTCCTAAAAATCGTGGTTTGAAAACAATAAACTTATTCTGTAAATCCATAAAGTTGTTATTTAATATATGAATTGTTTATTTCATTTTAGAAATAAATCCAATAAATTAAAAGATCCATAACTATTACATGAGTATTTGAACTTTATAGAGACATAAGAGTGGATCAGGTTCGAGTAAATAGTCAAAATGATCTATAGTATACGAAAAAGGTTGATGCTCTATTCTGGTAACACTATCAGATGCAACCCATTCTATAGTTGTTACAAGAAGTTGTAAAGTGCTACAAATGAAGTGATCCTGATTCATTCATGTGGTGACATAAGAAGTAAGGGCATTATATGTAATGAGTTTACATAAGATCTGTCACACCCCCTCCCAGATTACCCTTCTTAATCCAGAAGTGAATGTGACGACAGTAGTTACCAACCCTTTTGTGGCACTTACTACCTAACTAACATCCTTAACCTGCTTAGATTCCTAGAGTACATATATAACATTCATCAAACTAATGAGACTTTAGAAATAACCTCAGAACACCAGGGATCAACAACAACATAATTACATCATATTAACACATACAGAGTTCAGCGGTCCCAATATATTTTACTAGTCCCTAATATGAGCAACACATGTGTACAGACATTTACAGAGTAAACACTTAAAACTTCTCTCTAGACTTTGGACTTTAAACTGAAGTCCTTGAGTGGCAGAGCAGGATGACAGCCCTCTGGGGAGATGACCACTACCTGGGAAAAAAAAAACATTTGAAAGAATGAGCTACTCGCCCAGTGAGTGACTTAATAAAAACATAAATCTCATGCTTAAACTGAAAGCTAGAAAACATAATACTTGAACTAAAACATGCCAAGCAATGTGTACATAAAACTTTTAAAACCATTGTATTTGAAAACATAGCTAAACTGATTCCCGATTGAGAGTGAACCCTTTTGCTCGATCTCTCAATGTCAGATATCATGTTTAAGAGAGACCCTTTTGTTCGATCTCTCAAACATAAGTCTGGGCAGAGGTGAGAATCCTTTTGTTCAACACTTAAGAGAGAACCCTTTTGTTCAATCTCTCAAACATTAGCCTGGCCTGGGGTGAGAACCCTTTTGTTTAACACCTTTTAGCCAATGCTAAGATTGAACCACGAGAACCCTTGTGGTTCAATCTTATCGTCGGGTATCATGTTTAAGAGAGAACCCTTTTGTTCGATCTCTCAAACATAAGCCTGGGCTGAGGTGAAAACCCTTTTGTTCAGTACCTTACAGCCAATGCTAGGAAAGAACCCTTTTGTTCAATTCTACTGAACTGATTAACTGTTATACGTGCACGTAGAGCAAACTGGATATTGATGTCAAGGATCATAACTGAAGCAGGGTACCACTACTTATCACTAAACTAAGTGAATTATTTTGATACCTTCTCTATGTACTTCAGCATCAGAATCGTAACATAACTGAAACTAGGTAGTACAGCTCGGATACCTTCTCCTTGTACTTTAGTATTGAGCTGAAAATACCTGATAGGAAAACATTTTCAGAAAACATGCTTACTAAAAGCTTGATCTCATAAATCATAGTTTTCATAAGAATATAATTTGCTAAGCATGCTCAACAACATTAAGAGCACATATGCTTTAAAACATAATACAAATACTTGTAACTTAAACACGTTATAAAATCTTCCTTGAGAACTACCATTGTTCAATCATTGTACCAAAGCATATTTCATAAACTTTGTAACTAGCATGCGTTTATAAACTTTAGAGAAATTCATTACTTGGAACTTCTTGTAAAATAACCAACATAAAATAACTGTCAATAAAGCATGGATTATCAAAATATTTATAAACCATTTATAAATCATTTATAGTCACTCATGGGTCCTTCAAGTTTGCTTCCTTAAGGCTTGATAGGCTTTTCCAATGGGAGTTGAACCTACACATATAAGCATACTACTTAGTGTTTACATTAGCCTTCCTTTTAGGTCTACTCAATAAATCAAGCTCACATGCCAAACCATCACATTGTACCTCCTACCATTCACTTTGAGGGTTGGACACTTAGCCAATTTGGAGGGATTGGATGTCAAAAGAATGCACCCTTTGATCGCCCACACTCCCCACACTTAGAAAAATTTTGGAGCATCAAACTGCAGATTATATTCCAATAATTCATAACTAAATTTCTAGAACTGATCTCAAGGAAATTCCTTCTACAAACTTGCTCAGAATCAAGTTAGAAACATTACCTTAAAATTTTAGCTCGAAATTCCACATTTTTTTATCTAGAGATTCAACACTTCTTCATTGGCCCCAATTCAAGCAGTTGCCTGCTTGTTCAACAATTTTCAGTTCAAATTTCAAAAATATATAACTCGATTTCCAGGCCTCATCTTAAAAAGTTTCATTCTACAAAATTGTTTATAACTGAGTTAAAAATATTATCTCAAAAGTTTAGCTCAAAAATCTTCTTGATTCGTCATGGAGCTTCAATTCTTTACTGATGGCCTAGATTCACCTGAGAAATAAACCCTTCGTCTTTATTTTGCTCCTTTGGCCTTATTACGGCAAGTTTTCCTCCAGCAGCACAGCCACAGAAACTAGACACATAAGCTTTCAAATTCCACTGAAATTACACAAATAGCCCAAGTAATTTGTTCAAATCAATTAAATGAAATCGGCCTTCCTGCTTACCACCGCCCAAAATCCTGCATGAAATCTCCTTGGGCCACTTAGCCCACTAATGAAGATTAATGGCTGAGATAATCAAGCCATTTTCCTCCCACTCCATCACAGCACAATTCAGCATTAAATCTCATAGGATAGCATGGTCTCCTCTTGGTTTCCCATACTTAGCCAAAATTTGACCATTCTTTCCTACATAGCCATTCGAGAGTTCTCTTGTTCTTTAGTTTACTTTCTTTCTCCATCAATCCTAACCAAAACCTAATCTCATTACAACTCATTGGAAGACATCACATAACTTATACTTGCTTACTTAAGGTAATTAGGGTTCGGATTTTATAAGATCGACCAAGAAATAAGTCACTCCTACTTTATAACGATGTTTATTGTTTAAGATTGACTATTTCATAGCGATGACCTAGGTAACTTAACCTTAATCCTGAGCTAACTATGAACTCCTGTTTATTCGGGATTATCCTTATATTTGCATAGGTAAGGGTTGGCTCAATAGTGCCGACTCAATAAGTCTCCCATTTCAGGGGTAAGATCGGGTAGATAGCTGGGGACATAGGGTGCAAGATGGAATTCACTTCTACCCGTTTTCAGGGATAGTAGAGAGGTTGTTCCCTTAGGTGTTGATTTCAGGTCTTGAACAAGAGGCTTTACCCTCTCATTGGCCCGAGAGGGACTCGGTTTGATGATCGAATCACAAACCAATTTTTCATTAGAGGATAAGTGGGACTTAAGGAATAAGAGGTAATTTGGGGGGTAAAACAGTCATTTGACCCAGTTGTTATTACAAACAATCACAAAAAGCTCGAGTCACATCATATTTCAACCATACATATATAAAGAAGTCGTAACTGCATCGAACAAACAGATAACATGAAGGGCCCATTCATTTTGATCAACTGCAAACTTTAGCCAATCCCAATAGCAATCGGTAAAGGTAAATTCTCCAGGGACTTTTATAGTGGTCTTCCAACGAGTCTCACTGTCAATTATGCAACGCCCAAGAGTTAACACCCAATCAAAAGTATGAGCTTTGTTCTGAATTGAGGATTGTTATACCCACATTTTCTCCTTGAGTCAAGGGAATTTTTGCTAGTAATTCAAATGAGGTCATGTCGTTGTCCAAATCAGGCCATGCATTTGTGAATGGTCCAACTAATGGCTCCTTCACAAGTAGGCTAAGTCCATTGGTTATAGGTTGATTTCTATCTTCAAGAATTACAAGTTGTTTCTTTCCAGACGAGACATATTTTGTAAAGTGAACCATTTCTCTGCAAAAGAAAAAAATTAAGTGTCACCAAGGAGAAATAAGTTCCAATAGTACAATTTAAAAGAAGCAGGAAGCGAAAGATGGTGAGTTCCATGGGCCTTGGACATATGCTAAGACCGTATGGATAGAGAAGATTGAAGGAGCCTTCTAATGTCACTATCCTTACATGATGCAAGCACGTTTGATGATCGGTCCTCTTTAAGGTTAAGACAATTCGATAGGGTTAGATGATCTGGCCCTTCCTAGGGCAAGATGATCCGACCCTCTCTAAATGTAAGAGGATTCGACAAGGTCAAATGATCCAGGCCTCACTAAAGGCAAGATGATCCGACCCTCTCCAAAAGAAGATGACCAAGCCCTCTCTAAGGGAGGACGATCTAACCTTCATTAAGGGCGACCCTCTCTAAGAGTGAGACAATTCAGAAGGGTTAGATGATTTGGCCCTCACTAAAGGAAAGATGAGACGGTCTTCTCTAGGAGGGATGACCCGACTCTCACTAAGGGCAAGATGATCCGGCCCTCTCTAAAGGTGAGATGATTCGACATGGTGAGATGATTCGGGGCAAGATGATCCGACCCTCTCTAGAAGAAGATGACCCAGGCCTCTCTAAGAGCAAGATGATTCTCTAGGGGAAGATGGCTCGACTCTCCCCTAAGGCCAAGATGATCTGGACCTCTCTAAGGTCGAGATGATCTAGGTCGAGATGATCTAGACTAGATGAGTCAGTCTTCCCTAAGATCAACAAGGGTGGTAGTCGCATATTGAGATATGCGAAAATCAACAAAGCAAAAAAAAGAAAAAAAAACGTGAAATAGAAAAGGGGGTTAATTTGTAAAAAAATGAAAAGAAAAAAAAGAGAGAGAGATAAAAGAAACCAAAAAAAAAGAAGAAAATAAGATTCTCTCTTTGCCTTCTTCCGTCGTCGTTGGTCTTCAGCAGACGCTCACTGCCGTCTTTCTATTCTTCCGTCTGTCGCCCAACCGTTGCGGGCTAGAAGGAATAGGATGTTTTCTTCAATCTCATCCATGTCGGCATTTTTCACCAATCTTCACTAGATCAAAGATCTAAGGGCTACACTCGCCGATTGGAAATGGTTTAGGAAGTCGACGAACGCATCAGAGATTTTCTGGTGATCAAATCACGTTGGATGTAACTGGCCTTCGAAACGTTGACGGATGATGGTGGAAGAAGAAGAATCAAACAAAAGAGAGCGATTTTTTTTTTCAAAAACAAAAAAGAAATTACAAAAGAGTAAATGAATTTGCAACCAAAATTTCGCGCTCATGAAGTGTTCAATTCATGGTGTGTTCACCCAATTTATAGCGTAAGCGTAAATCTTGATTGATTTAGATTTTCCAAATAAAATCTTTTTGAATTAGGAAATCTGATTAGGTTTTAATTTCATTATTTTTTTTATTTAAACTACATTTAAATTTGGTCATATTCTAAAACTTATTTTAATTTTAAATCCTTTGAATTTTTTCCTCACATCTAATTAAATTGTGTAGATAAAACCTCAAATTAAAAAAATTGGCTATATCCCAAATGTTACCTTAAATTCAAATTATCCAATTTTGAGTTTTTATCTTCAAGTCAAAATAAATTGTAGATAAAAATCTCAAGCTATCTCAAATTAAAATTTTAGCATAATTTAAATTTTATCCCAAATTGAAAATAAAAGTTTAGGTCTTATCCTCAACTTAAATTGGATAAAACTTTAAATTCATCATAAATTAAAAATTTGGTCATATTCCAAATTTGATATTAAATTCAAATTTCTAAGCTTTTATCTCCAACTCAAATAAAATTAGGGATAAAATCTGAAATTTTTCATTAGGTTAAAATTTTGGTCATATTCCAAATTTCATACTAAATTCTAATTTCTAAGCTTTTATCTCCAAATTATATTAAATTGTGGATAAAACTTGAAGCTTTTCTTAAATTAAAGTTTGGTCATATCCCAAACTTTATCACAAATTTTAATTAAACTTATAAACTAAATTCATGGTTTGATTAATTTGACATATCGAAGTCAAGAATAAATTATTTGTATTTCGATTCTAATTTCATCTTTTTTTTTCGAGATTCATCTACCTACATCTGTGCATAAATCTCGAAAATGGGGCATCTATTGAAGGAGAAATTTTGAATCAATCACAAATTGTCACGTCATTTACTAAATTAATGACAAAATTACAAGTCATCAAATTTGGGGCCAATTAGGAGTTGACATGTATCCCAAATTGAAGTTGAAGACAAATTCCGATGACGCCACGTGTTTTCATCACAATGGATTGAGTAAAATTAATTTGGCCCTATTTTATATTATAATTTGAGCTATAATCGAGTGAAGCCCAGAAATGAGCTTAATTTGACCCACATGTCAAAGTAGGCCCAAGTCCAACCCAAAAGTCAGCCCCATGGACCAAGCCCAAGCCCACAAGACCCATCAGAGAACTCTATAAACAAAGAAGCTCTCTTCATTTGTGTAGATTGACAATTCTACACTTTAGAGAGCGTAGAGAGAATTCTCTACAATCAAAAGACTCCCTTACTCCTGAAGCTAAACATCCCTTGAAGGCACAAGTCTCTTGAAGATTTAAAGTTTCTTCCAATGCTTCGACTTCAAGAACATTATGCACTCCGCTTCCATAAATCAAGCATATGCATTTAACTGAAAGAGAATAAGGGGATTAAATACTAGAGATCGAACCACATCGCATCAAATCAACATCAACATCAACCAAGTTTAACTCCACGTAATACGTTTCTCGGGAAACCTCATGCGAATAAATTGAAAGGCAATCGGAAACTATATAGTAATTAACAGAAAATGGAAGATAATCAGATGAAAATCAAATGACAATAAAAAAAAAAATTACTTAGTAATTAATTGACAAAGATGATAGGTAATCAAATATCAATCATATGGTTATCAAATGATCAGATAACAAAATATTGGTTTTTGTCAAAAATCACAATCACAATCACAAACTACTTAGTATCAAATAAAAATCACATATAAATTAGATGGGAATCACAAATTACTTAGTATCAAATAATAATCAAATGACAATTAGATAGCAATCACAAAGTACGTGGTATCAAATAACAATCTGTATTAACCAGCAATCAAACAGTAATCAAACAACAATCAAATAATAATTGATATCATTGACAATTAGATGGTAATCAGATGGCAATCAATCAATAATCATATGTTATCATGCTTTTTTAACTATGAAGGCGTTTTGGTCATCCGGATATTTCAATTGGACTGGACTTGTTAATTTTAACATTCCTACAAACTTTAAATTATTGTGCTCTAGATTTAATTTTCATTTTTAGTTTTGCCTTTAGTGCAAGTGTCTTTATAATTAATTGCAGTATTACTACTTCAAAATTTTCTTTACAATTTTTATTATATTTTAATCATCCTCTCTCCCTCTCTTTATTACCATATTTACTCAAACATCCATAAATATTCCACAAATCCTTACAAAATTAAAATAAATAATATTCCACAAGAGAAAAAAAAAGAAGTTACCTTTGAAGATAAATGTTGTGTCTCTATCCATAATGTTCTACACGTGGTAGACATCAAATTAAGTTGGGTCCCACATCGACGGCTGATGATATTATGATTAACCAATCATGGTTCTACATTTAAGCTGAATCGTCCACGTGTAAAACTAATATACATTGAAATAACCCTAAAACTTGAGCGGAACATACATTACATTATCGATTAAAATTATTGTTTGGGAAATTTGACTTGTTTGCTACTTTCTTTTTTTTTCTTTTTTCTTTTTTCTTTTTTCTTTTTTCTTTTTTCTTTTTTCTTTTTTCTTTTTCTTTTGAGAAAAACAATGTATTTTAATTTCTTTTGATGTTTTGTCATCTAAAATAAAAACAATTGTTTTGATTTCCTCTTTGTTGATCTTTGTTGTCCGTTTTCGATTTTTCAACATCAACCAAATTTCACCTATTATTTTTACAGAAAAATATACTTATGGATGACAATGTAGAGAGTGTTACAGGAATGTTTCTAAATTAGAGGTATACGCAAAAAGTGTAGGATTTAAAAGAAAAAAAATAAAGAAAATAGTAGACAGAAATATGAAATTTTAGAAGATCATATTGTCATCTATAAAATAAATACTCTTCGAAACACAAGCTACAAATTCTAGTTGTTATTGAAGATCTAGTCACATATGGTAGAGTAAATTTCACCTATTTATCTTAGAAACTTAATACCAAGTTCTTTTTTATATTGTTTAAAAATGTCAATTGATTTTTTAATGTGAAACTTATTTTATAGGAAGGAAGACAAACGTAGGTTTTTTTTCCTTTTCTTTCACACATGTCCAATAATTGTTTGTTATTATTAATAATTAAAATATAACTTTGATTTAAATGCATTATATTATTTTCAAATTAATAAGAAAAAAAGGGAAGATTTTCAAAAACATAAAAATTTGGAAAAATATTAACACAAATAGAAAATTTTAATTATAGTTGTGATAGACATTGATGTCTATAAAAATTGATAGAAACCGAAAGAAGTCTATCAACGTCTATCAGTGATAAAAACTAATAGAAGTCTATCGATGTTATCAGTGATGAAAATTGATAAAAGTTTATTATTAATAGAGGTTAATAGAAGTCTATCAATGTTTTTTTTTTTTTTACTATTTTTGTAAATAGTTTGACATTTTTTATCTATAAAAATTTCTTAAAAAAAGAGATGTAACAAGAAAAAAAAAAAAATATATATATATATATATATATATAACAAAATAATACTAGAACCTTTATTATTTTTTTAATAGAAAAATTGAAGTATGCAACTTAGATATCATTTGTACAATCTATAAAAATAGATTTTATTTTTATTGTTGGTTGAAACAAACATAAGAATCGAAACGGCAGTTAATGAATTTTGATGTATCAAAAGTGGAATAATCTTAAAGAGAATTCCCCACTCATTACATTAAAGACTATTTCCATTTACTTGTCATCTTGTGATGAGCTGTCATTACTCATTATCTGTTGTGTTTCAACACAATTTTTTTATTAAAGAAAAAAAAAATTAAACTACTTTATCGTTTGTATATATCAAGACAACTTAATTTGATAAACATTAGTTAAGAGTAAATAACAAAAATATCACAAGTTGAAATCTCTTGCCCTTCCATCAAAGAGTTACCGTCTAAGCGAATTCACAATCTTTATAAGGTATATGAGTTACTCCTCTTCATTATCAATTACTTTTAAGATAGACTAGATATATTTATCTAATATGTTATCAAATTTCATGAAACCTAAAAAATTGGCTTTTATAATCCTATGTGCTAGCGAATGTTATATGTGTGTAGTACCTCTTTCAATCTATAAGAATCAAGATTAAGTTAACGTTCATTTCATTTTTTTGTCGAAAGACAATATATTTCTAGTCTTTCAGTAAATAATGCAATGACTAGACATCATCAAGTCGACGATCATACAAGGAAATTATTCAATTGCAGAAAAATTGCTTTCTAGTGTCTCGAAGAATGATGAAGTCAAAGAGATACCATCTTGAGCAGCATGTTGAAGGACTTTCATAATCTTTATAAGGTAGATGGATTATTAACTCTTCTAATTTTCAATTGATTTTGAGATAAAACCCCAAGTTTACCTAACAATAGTTACACTACATATTTAAATTCTCTATCATATATCTTACAGTAATGTGTAAAATGATACCTAGACACCATTTTTGTTGTTTCAATCTCCTCAAATAATTTCGGGACTACCAAAGTGCCCTATTTTCGAGATAATAAGTTCGAGAAAAATTAGAGAGGGTAAGATAGTAATTTGAGTTAACTCAATAATTAGATAGTAATTTGAGTTAATTCAACAATTAGACACATATTCTCAACAAAACCTTATAAAAAGACCTAATCATGCAATGATCCTTTGAAACTCATATCAGACTAGTTATAAAAGGGACAATCCTCTTGGAATCTGTCTCTCAAATCTCTCAACCCTCCTTCCTTTTCTTCTTCTTCAACCCAAAATGTCATCCAATTCAATTTCACCTCAAAATCTATTAGTAGTAGACAATTCATTTCTTCCCTACAACAAACCCAAATCACAATCTAATTATAATAAATATGCAAATGATTACATATTAGCCTTCTTCTCTTCCCTATTATTCCTTCTCTCTATTTTCATTATCTTTATTTCCATCTTCAAAAACCTCTCTTTGCCATCTCTCTTCAACAGCACCATTTTCTGGTTCTTCATTTCCAACACTCTCATCTTTATCATTGCTGTTGATTATGGTGTTTTCTCTCTCCCCCAACACAAAAGTTTCCATCTTTATGAAGATTTCTCACCATCCAACCCAAAGTTAAATCATTTTCGACTTCCAAGCTCTTCACTGGTAGTATTTGATGAAAAGAAAGAAACCACACGTGAGAAACTGGAACTTGTGGTTCAAGGTCGACAACTCGATTCTCCATGGAAGATGACTCCGGCGAGAACTTGCCGGCGGAGGAAGTCGGAGAAACCAAAAGGAATTGTGTCAAAGGAGAGCAACAAAATGATGGGGAAGAGATCAGAAAGTGTAAAGTATGAAGCAAAAGAATTAGAAGAAAATGAGTTTGAAAAGATGACAGATGAAGAATTGAATAGAAGAGTGGAGGAGTTTATTCAAAGATTTAATAGACAGATGAGACTTCAAACTAAAATCAACTGAATTAATGTCTTTTTTAAAAAAAAAGGGCCATGAAGGTTTAGTTTTAGAATAATAATAATAATAATGAGGAGTCGAAATGTTTTGTTGTTTGTGGCCGACCTATATTTTGTTTTTTTAAGTTTTGTTTGTGTCTGTAAATTATAGGCTGTATTGAGACTTCCTTGAGATCTGTCTTTTCTTTTTTTTCCATTGTTCTTTTGCTAAAAGTTAAGAGGCTTTTGACTTGCTTTCTTTTTTGTGTTAAAAATAAAATTTGTTAAATTTGTTGCCCTTTGTATTTATTTATTTATTTGTTTGTTAAATTAAAATTTACTTATCCTTGTAATTATGTCTTCAACTTCAAAGAAATGACAGTTAAAACTACAACGAGATTAAAGACAATTAAAAAAATTAAGTGAATTTTTTCTTTTGTATTTGATAATAAACGAAAATGAGAGATAGAGTTATCAATCTTTAAAATGATCATTGATATCTTATCTAGTTCATATATATATATACTTTGAAAATGCTTTAATTAAACAAATATCTTTTTTTTAATAATTATAAATTTGAATGTATTAATTGATTATCATAATTATAAATTTTTAATTTTTTTGAAAATTTGTTGGTGGAGGAATCCAACTTCTGATCTTAATTTTTTTTTTTTTTTTAAGATAAATTCTAATCTAAAGAGTGATAGTACATACTTCAGATAAATTTATATTTGATCTTTTTGGCCAATAAAGCTAGTTAAAAAGTATCATCTTTCAGTGTTTTTAATAAGTTGCTACTAATAGTTATATATATAACAAATCCACTTCAACTAAAGAAAAAGAAAAGAAAATTGTTTAATTTAAGGGTGTTAATATTATTGCAGATTAAAATATGATTTAATGTATGAAAGCACACCCAAAGAAATTGAGTAAAAAAAGGGGAAAAGTTTCACAAAAAATGTCAAACTATTTATAAAAATAACAAAAAAAACATTAGTAGATATAGATAGACTTCTATCGACGTCTATCAGTGATAGACTTTTATCAACTTCTATTACTGATAGATATTGGTAGCTTCAAGTTAACCTTTTATTTGAGTTAAAAGCCATTTAAAAATTAGACTGAATTATTGCATTAAATTTAGAGATTATGAAACTTTGAATGATTTCCTCATGGTTAAAATAAAAATTAAAGGAAATTATGTCCTAGATAAGTTTTACTTTAAATATTCTAGTACATTGAAACTAATTATGTCCTAGATAAGTTTTACTTTAAATATTCTAGTACATTGAAACTATTCAAATAAAAGCCCATGATTTTATTTTATTTTTTTTGGGTTAAAATTATAGATAGAACTTGACATAGTGGCAACATATCTAAAAGTGAAAACTATATAAATGTCACATTAAGTCAAGTACATCGATTTTATGGTTGATGCGTAAAAATAGATTTTATAGATAATGTTCATGTAACTAGCTAATATCGACAATTAAAGAGAACATAACTCAATTGACATATATATGTGTTAGTAATCGTGGATTCTGTGATTCAAATCCTTCCTTAAGAATGTACTAAAAAAAACACACTAATTCAACAAAAGCATTAAGGAAAAAATAAAATGATAGGTTCCTATTTCCCTTTCTTTTTATAAGTTTGTCTGTCCACTTTGAATGGTAGAAAGAATTTAGAGAAAAATACTTTCTAGTCCTAAGATTTTGAGTCCTAAGTTTTAGAGAAAAATGCTAGCTAATTTTTTTTTATTCCTAAGTTTTAAAATATTAAATTTTTAGTTTTTAAATTTTGAGTTCGAGTTTAATTTAGTTTCAACTTTTTAAATTTTAAAATGTTATCATTTTAATTTTGATATTTGAATTTTATTCTAATTTGGTTCTTAAGTTTCAAGATTATACATTTAACGTTGATTTTTCACTAGATACTCACTTTGAGTCTTTAGTGTTAATGTCTATTAATTAATTTTTAAAAAAATAAAAAGAATTATAATTAATTGATTATCACTCTTGTTTCATCAATATTAAAATTAATTTTAAACTTCGTCACATAATTATGTTAAATAAGTGTAAATCTTGAAACTTAAGAACCAAATTTAAAATAAAATTTAAACCTCAAGGGTAAAATTGAAACATTTTGAAATGTATAGATGAAATTAGAAATCAAATTCAAAACTTAGAGACTAAAAATGTAACATTTTGAAATTTAGGGACCAAATGAAAACTAGAACCAAAATCTAACCACATATTTTTTTTTTCGAGAATTTATTTAGATTGGATGTTTTAAATGTATGTATATATATATAGTAGGTTCAAAAATTTGTGTGGAATATGCAGTTTATCTTACCTTTGAACTTTCAAAAAAAAAAATTAAGTCGTTGAATATAATTGACAATATGTTAGTATTAATTAATTGCAAATCAAGATCTCTAATCTCATCAAGGTTTTGTTAATTTATCTGTTTAAATACTTTTCCTAATCTAAAGTAAGAGAAAAAAAATTGAAGATAAAGTAAGAGAAACTTCATTTCTATCCTCCTAATCCTGATTACATCTTTAATTTTAGTACTTGTAAATTATTTAATTGTATTTAAATTACAAGTTTAGTCCCTACATTTTTATGTTTGTGTCCAATAAGTCCCTAATTTTAAAAAGTGTGTATAAATCTCAAATTTATTTATTATGAAAAAATAAATTATTTGTTTTAAACATAAACTAAAATGAATTATAATTAAATAATTATTTATTAAATAAATAAATAAATATGTAAATTTGAAAAGAAAACTTATTTATTATTTTTAATAAATAATAATAAACATTATTTATAAATACACTCTAAATAATAAACATTATTTATTATTTTTAATAAACTTATTTATTATTTTTATTAAATTATTAGGAAATAACTTATTATTAATTTGAATAATTTATCTATTAATAAATAATTTTAATAAGTTAATAATTTATTTTCAGTTCTGTGTCTACTAGTTTCCTAAATTTTAAAACGTGTATAATAAGTTATTAAACTGAGTTTAGTAAGACTTTGACACATTCGACATTTAAAAAATAATAATAATAAAGAATCAATTTTGCGAGTGTTTAATAGGTTTAAACATTTGTTTTAAAATGTCAAATAGATTTATATGTGTCACAAAATTGGAAGTTTATTGGCCATTAGATACAAGTTAAGAGACCAATTTGGATACTTTTCAAAAATTTTAGAATTTATTAAACACAATAACTAAATTTATTGGTAGAGGTTGGATGATCACATTAGCATAACAAAGAGCATGAGATGAATATAAAGACAACATTGTAACTCCTCTACAAAAACACAAGCAAATAAAATAGGGTTTGTTTTGTTGTATTACTAAAAATGTGGCAGTTAAAAAGTCGTAATAGTTAATGATATAAATGACCATACGAAGATTTGAATTGATCTGGTCGGCTATTTGAATTTCTATTAGGACCCTTGATTTTGTAATATACTGTGTTTTTGGACTCTTGATTCCTAATTTATTATGTCAAATTTTGGTCCAATATCATGTTTTAAACTAAATATTAGATTTATTTTGATCTTTAAATTATAAGTTTAGTCCTTACATTTGGGAATTATGTCTATTTAATCTAAGTCAAATCCTCGAGTTTCGAACCAACCATCCGAGCTAAAGGAATTATATCATTTGGAAAATAATCAAGCCACTAACTATCTTATTTATGTTTAGGTAAACTAAATACTTTCTAAACTTAGGCACTAGAGTGTATTTGACTGGACACTACACCCATGTGATTAAGAAGTGGGCCGCCAAAGAACCCAAAGAGACCCATGTCCAAGTTTGCTGTGCCAACTTTTTTTTTTTTTTTTTTTTTTTTTTTTTTTTTTTGTCAAATAGGTTCTAAAATTTTAAACTTTTTGTCTAATAGGTCATTTACCTATTCAATATTTTTTTAAAAACTCATATACTGGCCACACGAAATTGACAGTTTGAAATTCCAATAAACCTAAAATTTCAATTAGTTAAATTACAAATTTTAGTACCTTTAACTTTGAAGTTTGATGAATTCTAAACTTTTCATATGAAATAATTTGATTTTCTTTTAGAAAATTCAAAAGGTTCAAGAACTAAATTTGTAATCTTGAAAACTCAGATACAAGATTATCCAGATTTACATCTAATAAATAAATTAATTGTCAAAATGACCCTATATTGACGAGCTAGAATATATAGGGATGCTAAGGCAGCTATTTCGATGAAAATCACCCACCATTGTTGATAGTTTAAAGCACATCTTGATTTCTTGAGATAAAAATCCCCCATGTAGTGGTAGAATCAGATTCAATTGAATTTTGAGAATTCTTTGTCAAAAGTTTTGTCGACTCTCTATGTTGCTCATTCTATTATGTTTCTAATTTTTATAAAATTCTTGGAGAAGAAAACAAAACTGTCCGAGTCAAAGATTCGAATCCCTCCAACCTCCATTTGTTAAATTTTTAAATTTTCAGATATATTAGCTGTACAAAAAAATTAAAAGCTCCAAGACCTATTGTACACTTGACCATTCAAGAAAAAATACAAAATTTAAAAGCTAAACTTATATTTTAACCTCTACTAAATAATAATAATAATAAAAACGAAATAAACATTCTATATAACATAACCTTTGAAGTTCTTAAATAATTCATGTAAATCAAAATTTCAATATGAAAATAAATTTTAGATGTAAAATATTCATATTATTATATATATATTTGGATTCGGTTTTACCCATGAGTTGAAAACAAGTCCTAGACTCCTAATAACTTCTATATATATCCTACTACCCAAAGAATTTTGATCAAACTACAATTGGGATCTTTGTTTCAATATATAACCTTCTTTTTGGTGTAAGCTTGATAAGATGATTTCATCAGGTACACAACTTTACCAGAGACATTGAAAGAGATACAAAATTATGCTTTACAATCAACGTCCAACACAAACCAAAAATATGGAAACTAAAATTCTTTCTGTACATTAATCTGACAAAGGGGTCGATCCCGCCCTCCTTCCAACGACCGGAATTTTCAGTGTTGTTTGTGAGGAGAAAAGACTGTTTTAGGCAAGGTAATTGTATATCTGAGGGTTGTTCTTGTCTCGTTCTAAGTACTCTCTATCAATAAGACTTTCAATTCGCTTCTTCAAATCAGCTGGCTTTATAGGAAACTTTAACTGTTCAACACAACACAAAAAATCCAGTTCAATATCATCAACGGTCGATTATATCATACCAATTTAACATAATAACAAGATGAATGCATGGGAAACAAAGAAAAAATTGCCTTGTACCTGTTGGAAGAGTTCAGTTATCAGAAGAGTGTGACTTAGCACTTTTCGGGTTTTCATTATTCGAACAATAGCAGCATCAACCTGAGTGCCACGCAAAACAAGTTTAGGGGTCTATGCATCAGTAATCAACTGTTGATTCTGCTGTTTGGTCAGAAATTATAACAAGCCTTTCAAGCCCATTCTTCATTTTCATTTACATTCCAAGTAACTATATCTAACTGTTTGGTTCTTATTAGTTTGTATTCTCAGTTCAGATTATAGGAGTTTAAAGTCTCGCCCTTCAAAGAAAAAAGGGATAAAAGTTAAAAAGAAAAGTGGCTAACCTGATATTGACGGTCCTGAAAGACTCTTTCAGTGGTGCTCGTATTCTCTTCTACAGTTTCCTTCATCTGAATAGCATTTACCTGCATAGTCCACAACAAAACAATGCAATTTCAGCAACCGTAGGAGGTTGAAGTAACATGATCATTCCAGGTGGGCAAAATGGAAAATGGCATACCTTAAGACGGTAAAGTGGAGCAGTAAATCCATCATTGAACACAAATGAATCATTGTCCTCAACGTCTCTACCTTTTGGTATCTAAATATAAGATGGGGGAGGGAAAGAGAGAGAGGTCAGATTCAAAACCCTTGGGAGTAAATTGATATAACTACTTGTTTCCACCAAGAAAAGACATCAAATGAAAATGTCATCCACCTTTTGTAGTACTCTAACTTTTCCACAGGCAAGTGACTGTAAAGTCCTCCTGAGTTCTTTATCCTCAATTCCAGTAGATTCTCTAATATCTTGAAAACTTAATTTCTCGGCATCGTTGAAAAGCATTAAGACCACGGTCTGAATGACAGTACACAGATTCAGATTAAATCTCTCCACGTGGTAAAAATATATATATAAAATGATTTCCAACACCAGTTCATCCAAGAGATGGACAAGAGGATAAAAGAGAATTGCCTGAAAGATCCCTTAAAACAAGCATTAACGCCCAAGAATTAACTCACCTGAAATAGGGAAACTGCCAACTCCTTTTTACCTTTTGGGAACTCGGCTTTCAGCACACAGTGGCCTAATGAATTATGCCACATTAAACGTCTCCCACTGTACTTGCTCAAATAAAACTCCTTGAAAATGTCCTATAAAACAAAGCAAGGGAATCAAAGGACTACTCCAAGTTACTTGTACATTAAGATGCAAATTATTATCTTGCTGTCAACCTGGTAGACATTCAACTCATGGGGAAGCCTAACATCCATGGGAGGATAAGTTGGCCAGTACCTACAGACAGCCCAGGGATTATTGAATTTTCTGTCAAAAGCCTAAGCAATGAATGAGAGCTAATCAGCAAATAATCACGTTAAATACAACTTACCCAGTAGTCAAGACATGAACACTCATCTCAATCCCCATGGGAAGCTTTGTTCTCGCTTGGGATGATTGCTTGAAAGATTCATTGATCTCTTTAGACAATTCAATGTCCTAATAAATACACCATAAAACAAATTTCAGGAGATAGTCTGAGAAACAATTCAAATACAGCACCACCAACTACACATCTAATTTTTTAAATTCCAACTCAAGACAAGTATAGTAATTAGTAGACGTGTGAAGGAAAAAGACTGAAAATATTTTAAAATTGTTGAAAAATTAAAAGAGAGAGGGAGAGAAGAGGAGAGAGAAAAGAAGAGGAAATATGAGAACTTTAGTTCATCAAAAGGTCCTCCCTCTGAACACTAAATCAACATTGTTGTTCTACCCTTTCCCCTAGCCTCAGATATGCGCACAAGCCCATAGACTCTCTCAAAACTCCATGTTCTACCACCTTACATCTTTGAAGCTTATAATGCATAAGGTGAAGTTCATTATTAGGTCTCACTTGGTCATGAGAAAATCATCTCCATCACATCCAGATGCGGAATATCAAGTTATTTCCCTAATTGCTGTGTTTCCTGCAAGAGACAGCAAAACCGGAAGAACATCTTTGTTCTATGTGAGTTTCTACAATGAAGGTATAGGGTCCATCTTCAATCTATACAACTGCTACAGTGCTCTCCTCCCCAAATCAGCCGATGTCTGCTTTAACTCAAACCAGTCACAGTTTTGAAGGAAGGCTAAGGTCATTGGATTAATGTTGATCACTATTGGGTCCTTTTCACTCGAAAGAAATTACAAGAGAGATTTTGTTGAGGTGGAGGATCTTGAATTTTGAGAAGTTATACGATATTAATCATCTGGGCACAGTATACGATATTCTCCAATTTCTATACAATTCAATTGGTGAGTTTTTAAGATTTGCCGTCACTGTCACCCCCTTCTCCTTTGCAATTGTCTTAAAAAATATTTAGTTTCATTTGTCCAACTTACAAAAATAATAATAATCAATCAAAATCAAAACTTAATTTTTTTTTTTTTTTTTAAAAAAAAGCCATAGGGTAGCAACACTATCCAGTTGAGAAAAGAGAAGAAACGTGTGAGAATTCATAATAGTTTTAATCATATGAAAACAAGCAAACTACCAATTAGGTAACACCTTCAAACTCCAACCAGCACCATACAAAACCAATTTTTATAAGAAAAAATTATTCAATTAAGGCTCAAATGCAGCCTACAAACAAAAACTAGGAGCAAGGATGCCATTTGAAGTCAACTGAAATTAAATCTTCATAACAACTAACCACAATTCACAACTACTGGAGAGATTTTGGAAATAAATTCCAGAAGTACGCACCTTAAACATTCCTTCAAGTTTGTTCGTAAACTGACTACCACACTCGGTCTTCAGCTGTAATAAAGCTAAAAGAACTAGTTAGTTTTATTAAATCACCCGTGAGTTAAAGAATTAGTTAAGAATTTGTTTACATGATTAGTAAACAATGGTTAACAATCACTATTGAAAATTGAATAAGAAAATTTTATCTCTGACTTTGGAAATCATAGACTTCTCTGCATCAATGGAAGCACTCTTTCCTAGAAGTAGACGCTTTGCTAGATCCTTCTTGTAAAAGGCTTCAAACACATCCTTGCCCTGCAATAAACAAAATGAAGCAGGCAATAAGAATTGTTACTCCATGTCAAACATAAATGAGCTTAAGCTATGGCGAAGTGATAAAAATTAAAGAAAATAATTCCAGATCAATTAGATCTCCCCATGACTCTTTCCACTAACAATGATAACCACCTGAATAAACCTGAACAGAACCAACACTTTGTCCAGTGTACCCTCCAATTCTTCTTCAGAAGTACCCTTATTTCCAGCACGAAGCTTCTCATCCAGAAATTTTGCAATCAGTTCAGCGGGACGATTCTACAGAAAAAAGAGAAAATGTTATGTGGTTAGATCACATAATTGAACATAGATGAACTGATAGATAAAAAATGTTAAATGCATTTTAAGACATGAAAAGCGTTTTGGAAGGATAAGACATGAAAAGTTGATGAAGCAGCCGAAAGGTCTTGAAAGTAATATAGATCCGCAGAACTAATTCACACATTGATGCAAGTTAGGTCCATAGTTTTTACATTTAATAAATAAAATGGAAGTCCAAAATTGATCACGTTACATCATCTAAAGAAAAAAGATGTAAGTTAAACTTCTGCTAATCATGCCTATAGCACTTGGCTGATCGAATAGCATTGCTTCTTCCCCTTTATTCTTCACTCAACAAGCTGAAACATTAATTCTCAATTTTTTTTTTCCTCTTAATAAAGAATACGATGGAAGTCCAAAATTGATCACGTTACATAATCTAAAGAAAAAAGATGTAAGTTAAACTCCTGCTAATCATGCCTATAGCACTTGGCTGATCGAATAGCATTGCTTCTTCCCCTTTATTCTTCACTCAACAAGCTGAAACATTAATTCTCAATTTTTTTTTCTCTTAATAAAGGGCGTGTCCTGTCTGACTCTCAACATCACCAGGTATACATTTTTAGACACTAGTAACAAAGTACGCCAGACATAATTTTACCAGTTACAGGCTTATTATTCAATTATGCTGCAGTTTAAGAATGTACGCCCACTTCTTATTTTAATTACGTACAACAATTAATGGGAAAACTCTATTAAAAAAGGAAAACAAAAAAGCAAACATGAAGAGAGTGGTACCTGACGGAGATTAATAAGATGTTCGAATGCATCCTTTATTGTATTGCAAAAAGCTTCATTCTTGGAAAAGCTTTCTTCCCATATTGTATCAAGAGAAGCCTTAAATTCTAAAAGTGATGAGACCATATCTTTGTCCTTCTCATCATCCATGACAATATTTTGCCCAGTTCTTCGTATATACGAGCTAAGGGCTTGTCTTAATGATTCGAGAGCATTGACTCTTGAAATAAGTGTGTACATTCTCAGAAGGTCTCCCATACGGTTCCCATCCATCAGCAATGTAAAACCCTAAAGCCAATGATAATTCTAAATAAATATTGGAGTTATGCTAGAAAACAATATGGAAGAAGAACAAGAACTTATCATAGAATATAAATCTGAGTTCTTAATGGAACCTTATCGAGAATTGCAGATATATGACGTTCAAGGAGTTGTCTTTCTGTAGTTGCTATCAATGGCTTTCTTGTACTTGAATCAAGATAGTGCAAACATCTATCTTGCTCTGCCTGCAACCTTCCCTGAAATAACAGGTCAAGAACTAGAATTAACATAAATGGATGGTTAACATACAGTTATTCAATGGACACAATATGCAATCTCTTTTGTACCAAGGAATCTAGCAAGCCGTTCACATTCACTAATATGTTATTCAACGTTTTATTTCATTAGAGTGGATGCCTTTTTCGTAGGTTGTCTCCCTTTTCTGTGAGCTCTTGATTTTGTACGCCATTGTGTTCTTTTTTTTTTTTTTAATGAAAATTCAGTTGTTCATTAGAAAATAATTTTTTTTTTTAAAAAAAAAAAACAATAACAATAACAATAAAAAAAACAAACAAACAATGACAGACAAAGAATGCACACCTCTGCATGCTTTAAATATTCTGAAACATCTGACTGCTGAATGTGTTTCATGCCTTCAGCAGCATAAAACTCAGAAGTGTATTCAAGGAATGGCTTTTCAAAGCTTTCTGAGTATATTCCTAGTGCGGTAAACATCTTCAAAAGGTGGTTGAGGAGAGTCCGATTAATTGCTTCACCTAGCCTAAAAGACCAATGAAAAATCCATGTTAATCAAATATTTTACATAATAAATAAATAAGATTCTTTTAATATGGAATAATCCAACAAATAAACCGATTTACAACAATAACAAAAAAATCAAAACAAATTTCCGCCATCAGCAAAATTGGCCTGTGTGTTTTATGAAATTCTGAAATTTTTACACACGGTGGAAAAGAGCAAATTACAAAATTCCAATATAAACCAACCTACACATACAGATATGTAATGCCTCGTTTGGATTGCAGGCCATTAACAATTTTGTCAACTTTAAATGATCATAATAATAAAATAAAATAAACAAGCACCAAATAATTTCAATGGACAAGGAGATTCACCGATATCAGGTTGGGTTACTGATATGTAATGAATAATGTATAACAATTGTGTCAACTTAAATAATAATAATAATAAAATAAAATAAACGAGCACCGAATAATTTCAATGGGCAAGGAGATTCACCAATATCAGGATTACTGATAAGTAATGAATATAACAGAAAAATGAAATTTTCAACCATCAAAGATATTTTGGATCATAAACACTTCTCCCATTCAAAAAGTACGGAAAGAAAATATGCCTCCCGTCTCTCTTCCCTGCCATAGACCTATCCTTTTCTAGCTCCAATCACCATGGCCCTCCAACCGCCGATAACCCCTTCTTCTTCCATCACCTGGTTGATTAATATTGATCGGAAAATCTTCTCTCTCACACCGATCTCTCTTTCAGTTTCAAACTTTCTGAACAAACCCAATCCAACATTCATTCGATTTCTATCTCATGGAAATCCCTTGAATGGCTAGCCTCATCCTTCCAAGCTCTATTCAAGGACCCCTGCAACCACAAATTTTTCAGAAAGTTGATTGACGATGGCAATACTCTTTGGATTGAAAAACACAGCAATACGGGTACTTTGCCCAGCTTACCCTTTTAGAGTAATCTGGCCACCGCTCCATTATCCATGTCCCTGCTATGAATGACAAAAGAGGCTGGTTCTCATTCTTTTCTTTGGTTTCAGACTATCCTGGGAAGCCCAAATCACAGAACAGTGCAACTCTTAGCACTATTACACAAACGTATAAAGCAGCAAGTTCAATCAAGAAGCTTTGCAATTTCCAACAATGACATTCCCCCATCGATTCTTGGCAGTCCCAGCTCCTCCCCAGCCCCCCTGCTACCACATTTAAACTGGCAAGACATGGTGAACATGTGGTTGTTCAGAGGTTTGCTTATAATGATTGTTGGCCGAGTACCCAAGATTCCCTCCAAACTTTTCTATCATCTCAACATCTCTGATGACAAAGCCTTGCTACATGTCTATAGTTCGGCAATCTCTCAAAAACTTTGTGCTAATTCGGATTGGACAACCATTGGCCCTTTGAAACTTAAGTTTCTTTCACCATCCATATCTTCTTCTTTCCAACAGCAAATGGTGCATCACGTGGAGGCTGGATTAATGCGCTTCTTACTCATTGGACTGAAGTAATCTTTAAGTACATTGGTGACATATGTGTTGGTTTTGTTCAAATCTCAAATCAAACGGAACGTGGGTTGGATCTTACTTTTGCTCGCTTGAAGAAGATCAAGGAAAACACGTGAGGCCTCATTCCATTTGAAGTACGTCTACTAAAGGAGTTGGCCAACGAGAAACTATTGGTTCAAATTCAATCAGCCGGTGTCAGAGCTCAGGGACAACGCCGCACCTCCTTACCTACACAAGGAAATAGCCTTAAAGGGGTTGCTAAAAATGTGGATCTCATTGATTCTCGATTAAATGAAAAAGGCAAGTCCATATTTTTTTAACCAAATCAATCGGTCCCTCCTCTCCCCCATATCTGCCACCTTTGACTGAATCTCCTACAATTATGGAGAAGATAAATCTCCCTCCTTCCCTCACCATAAATGACCAAACTGTGGGCCCACAATTTGACCCTTTACCTCTTTCCAATTCAACCGAAAACCCTAGCCATAATCCTTTACCCGAGTCAACTCCATCATTTAGTTTCCAAAACCAACCTAGCAGCCCCTCCAATTCATCATCTCCATCCTTCACATAGCCCCCTCTTTCCACAGTTACTTTTAGCGCAGGTCCCACCACTTTACAAGTTGGTACTTTGAGTTCCACCTCAGCCAACAAACCAAACCTTCCTTTTACTAGTTATGATCCTGAAGGTTACCTATCCAACCCTTTCTGAGAAACTGATTTGATTGCTTAACCTCTTGATATGGCCATCTTTGGTGATCAGCCGATTGACACTAACCACCTGCCAATACATATTCTTCCCCCTCCTGCTTCAAACCTTAATCACAAACAAAATCTCTCACTTTCTCCCCCTATCAACCACGAGCCCATTTCCCCTTTCCTTGCCCTTCACCATCAACCAATCAACCAACAACCACCATCCTCTCCTCCCTCCTTACCCATCAGTCTTCATGATTTGGTTTCCCAATTGTCTTTACATGATTTATGTGTTATGGCTATTCCTTCTATCCCTCCTTCTACCTCCAAAACCAAGAAAATTACCAATACCAATAGTAAAAAACCAAAGCTTCACAGGGAATTGCAAGGCCTTTTTTCTTCAGTCTTCTATGAAAGAACTGCCATTTTGATTATTAGGGAGGGCTCATCCAAGCATCCATGAAATTCCTCACATGGAATGTCTGGGGTCTTGATTCGTGAAAGAAACGTGCTTTGGTTAAGAAGCTAATTCAACAACATAACCCTAGTATTGTTCTACTACAAGAAACAAAGTTGTTAGCTGTTGATTCTTCTTTCATTAAATCTATTTGGAGTTCCTCATTCATTGGTTGGACTGTTATGGATGCTATTGATTCGCTTTGGAATGAGCCTGACTTTTCTATCCTTGAGGTTATTCGGGGCCACTTTTCTGCTTCAGTTCATGTATCCTTGTCTGAGGGTTTTTCTTTCTGGCTTTCGGCAGTTTATGGCCATCTGATAATGCTTTTAGATATGATTTCTGGCAAGAGCTTGATGATTTAGCTGGTTCGAGAGGGGAAAATTGGGTCATTGGTGGTGACTTTAATGTCACTAGATGGTCTTGGGAAAAGTCACATGACAGAACAATTTCCTCTAGCATGCATGCCTTCAATCAATGGATTACAGATTATCAATTACAGGATATTCCTCTGTCGAATGGTTGCTTTACATGGTCGAGTTTCAGTCCTACACAATATCTACCTCTACTTGATCGATTTCTACTTACAGAGAATTGTCTACGTAAATTTGGGTCAGTTACTCTCAAATATTTGGATCGCATCACATCTGATCATTTTCCCAAGTATTGATTGGGGTCCTCGCCCTTTCAGATTTGAAAACTCCTGGCTTCAAGTGCCTTCTTTCCATCCCTTGGTGGAGAATTGGTGGAATTGCCACCCGATTACCGATTGACCTGGGCATGGTCTTATGTTGAAGCTTCAGGGTTTGAAAGCTATTATTCGTGATTGGAATACCAATTGGTGCAGTGAGGCTACTAATCTTTGTTCTCTTGTCTCACAGTTAACCAATTTAGATGCCCGAGAAGACAAAGAGGCCCTTAATGAGGAACAACTTAATAGACATTGTATACTTCTTGAACAGATTGAAACCCTGACTATTCAAGATCACATTCATTGGCAGCAGTGTTGCAAGCTGAAATGGCTTCTTGAGGGTGATGAAAACACACGGTTTTTCCATAGAATTGTTGCTGCCCGACGCCATAAGTCCTCTATTACGGAAATTCGCTCCATGGATGGCACTAGGCTTGACTTCTCATAAAATTGAGGCTGAATTCTTGTCATTTTACTCATCTCTCTTCAAAAAAGACATGGGTCAGCATTTTCTTCCAACTAATCTTCAGCAGAATCCTATTTCATCCTCACAAGCCATAGATCTCGAGCGTCCCTTTACTGATGATGAGGTATTTGCTACTGTCTCCTCTCTAAGTGTTAGTAAATCTCCCGGTCCATATGGTTTTACACTTGAATTTTTCAAGTTTTTCTGAACTACTCTTAAATATGATATGATGTTAGTCATTAACGAATTTTACAATTCTGGGATTATTAACGTGAAACTAAATGAGACTTATATCTGTCTGATTCCTAAGAAGTTGACTCGAGATATGTTTCTGATTATAGACTTATTAGTCTCATTCCTTGTGCTTACAAGATTATTGCCCGTGTTTTATCAAATCGTTTAAAGAAGGTTCTTCCTTTTACCATCTCGCCCAATCAGCTTGCTTTTGTGGCTAACAGACAGATTCTTGATGCTTCCTTGATGGCAAATGAGCTCATTGATGATGCTTCCTTTTACCAGCTCGGCATTGGGTCATATTGGTACTCATCCTATTGGTCATTCAGATTTTACTCCGACCCATTTACAGTTTGCTGATGACACTTTATTGTTCTCTACTACTGAGCGATCTGCCATACAGAACTTGTTTGACATTGTCCATATTTTTTAATGTGCTTCAGGCCTTAAAATTAATCTTGCTAAGAGTGAGCTTCTTGGGATACATGTCTCCGACTCTGACTTTGACTGGTTGTTGCATTCTTTTGGTTGCAAACGAGGTTACTAGCCAGCTTCTTATTTAGGGCTTCTTTTTGGTGGTAACTCTAAATCTGTTTTGTTTTGGCAGCCCGTGATTAAGAGGTTTTAGCATAAACTTCATAATTGGAAGTATTCAATATATTTCAAAGGGGGGTCGTCATACACTCATTCAAGCTACACTTTCTAGCCTCCCAACTTATTATTTGTCTTTGTTTAAGGCTCCTTCCTCTGTTATTAATTGCCTGGATAAATTGGTCCAAGATTTCTTTTGGGAGGGCTCTTTTGGTGATGGTGGTGTGCATGATGTGAATTGGATGGTTTCTCAGCGTCCTCAATTATTGGGTGGCCTTGGCATTGGCAATTTTAAACATCGAAATTCTACTCTTCTTGTGAAATGGACCTGCCGTTTTTTAACTGAGCATGACGCTTTATGCAGGAAGCTCATTGTTGCCAAGTATTATTCCTCTAATTGTGTTTGGCCCTCTCCTATCTCTGGTGTTTCTTCTAAAGCACCTTGGAGGTACATCTGTCATTTTACGAGTTGATTGCTAATTGGGTTAGCCGCCGTATTGGTGATGGTTCAACTACGTCCTTCTGGAACGACTCTTGGCTTAGTTGTGGAGTCCTTGCCACCACTTATTCGCGGCTTTTTCGTCTTGTGCAACATCCTAAGGTTACAGTTGCTAATGCTTGGAACTCTTCCATGTCTGCTTGGAATTTGAACCTACGTCGTAATCTTACTGAGTTGGAGATTGCTGAATGGGCTTCATTATCCCTTCATCTAACATCTGTCTGATTGCGTTCCTCCCCTGATACTAGAGGTTGTGGCCGATTGATCTTTCTTTGGGCTTTACTATTAAGTCTCTTATGGTTGATCTAATGGGTGTTCTGGATTCGGATTTGACTGATCTTTACTCAGTGATTTGGAAGGATAGATATCCTAAGAAGATCAAAATCTTTCTTTGGGAACTCACCTGGGGTGCCATTGATCGTTTATAGCCCCGTATGCCTTATATGTCTCTTTCTCCATCTTGGTGTCATATTTGTCACAAACATGTTGAATCATCGGTTCATCTATTTTTTCACTATCCTTTTGCTATTGGCATTTGCAACCTTCTCTTGCCTCTTTTTGGTTGGTCTTTCACTTGTCCTAATGACATTTCTGATGCTTTGGCCTCAGTGTTAGTGGGTCATCCTTTTGGTGGAACTAAGAAGGTCATTTGGTTGGCCTTTATCCGTGCTTTCCTTTGGTGCTTATGGGGTGAAAGGAACAGACGACTTTTTCATGATACATGTTTTTCTACTGCTCGCTTTTTTGAGTTAGTTTTGTCTACTGCTTTTTCTTGGTGTAAATTAAAGCACTCGTTCACTCAGTTCAGCTTATCTTTTTTAGTCAATCATTGGAAATCCCTATTGTAGTTTCATTCATCGGGGTCTTCTCCTTATACATATCAATAAACAGTTTCTTTTACCAAAAAAAAGATATTTGAGATCATTTCAACTAAAATTTAGTCCCCAAACTACTATCCAAGAGTTTAACCCATAGACACATGGGGTCTCAAACAAAAAGGATCATATACAAAAACTTGACCCTGCCAATAAATATTAACTCCATGACTTAGACAAACTCATATTATACTATGATATTTTACAATACAACAAAGAATATCTATTTATTAGAATCTACGGTGAACAAAGATTAGATAAGCATATCGTATCTGGTGTTTGATCCATAAAATTGAAAATTCATGGAAGGAGGAAGAGGCCAAAAGTGAATAACTCAATGAGGAAAAAAAAAATTCACAGAGATATTGACTGATAAGGCATTTCTTTGATCGTTCTGCTAGCACTGATGGCAGCATGTCCAATATTTCCAAGCTCCCAATAGTTTTCAAAATAAAGCAGAAAAATGAGTTTGTAGTTTTCGCAGCTTTAAATTCCACAAATATTTCATTTCAAATACACCCACAAATCAAAGAAAGACCGAAGTCCAAACTAATGTAGAAGCTTAAAAACATTAATCAAAGAATGGAGTAAGTGACCTTTCATTGTTGTGTTTGCACAATGGTGTGATCCAAATATGGGACTATCTAAACATATGTGACTTTCTAATGAGGAAAAAGATTAGGGAAATATACAGAGGAAGGAACTCAATGACATGTGAAGAATAAAGGGAACAAGATTGATTCAGAAAAGTATGGTTCAAAAGCAGAGATGACAACCATCTCCAATTGTAAGGTGCACAATGCTTTTAAGAAAGGGAAAATCTTGTGGCTGAATGCCTTTAAGGCAACGGCTGGTCTATGGCTAGAAAGGAACAACCAAATCATTTGAGGCAAAGACAGAGGTTAGGAGATAGTCATTGGCCTAACCATATTTCCTGTTTCAATGATAATTCTTCTTGAACAGTTCTGGTATTAACTGGAATTGTTGTCCTTGTCTTTTATAAAATTCTCAGTGGCAGGATATCACTTCGTATTCATTTTCACAAAATCAATGAAAAGAGCTTCTTCTTACAATATATATAGATAGGGAGTTAAATATCTTTGAAAAGAAAAGAGTCTCATAATTGCTTATCAATCCTCATTCTGAAGCACAAAAACCTTTATCAGGATCTGCCATAACCATTTTTGTCAATAGCTTATACCATCCAAATAAACCAAAGACTGCTAATAACTTCTTCCAAATACATCCATCTTTGTAGACACCTATATCATGTTTCTTTTGCTAAATCCTTATGGGATTTAATCACGTGGAGTTTTGGTTGGAAGATTGCTCTACCCAACAATAATATGGTCTCTATTAAACATCACTCTACTTTTTTTTATGAAACAACTTTCATTGAGAAAAAAAATGAAAGAATACACAAGCATAACCCACAAAAAAGGGAACTCCCTCTACCATCCTACTTGGACATCCAAAGGAGATTCTTTGGTTCAATTACATTCGAGCTTTCTTATGGTCTCTTTTGATTGATTGGAATTCACCCATCTTTGTAGACACCAACAAGATTTTCAATCTTTTTATTATATGATATAAGATTAAATTCGCCTTCACCCATCAGCTTAAGCTTTTGGATCAATCGGTGATTTAAAATGGTATCAGAGCAGGTGGTCTAGGGAGGTCCTATGTTCAAACCCCCTGCAATGTTACTTCCACTCTAATTAATATTAATTTCCACTTGGGTTTTCTTCATATTTCAAGTCCACAAGTGAGGGAGAATGTTAGATGATACAAGACTAAATTCTCTTCACCCATCAACTTAAGCTTTTGGGTCAATCTATGATTTAAGACTTTTATTTCTTTGGTTATTTTTACAGCTCTTACATGATGTAAATTGGTTTTACCATTTTGTAATTACAGCTTAACAACTCTCTTGTCACATTGGAGTTTTTTTTTTTTTTTTTTTTTTTTTTTTGTAAATATCCAATAGGATTTCTTTAGTATATTTATTTCATCAATTAATGAAAGGAAGTCTATTGCCTGTCCCAAAAAAAAAAAAAAAAACAAATGCATTAGGAATCACAATCCTAGATGAGTTTCCAAAATAATAAATAAATAAAATGCAATACAATGTGCAAATGCAACATCCATTATAATTAAATAAAATTATAGCATCATTAGGATAGAGATTGACCTTTCTTTCTCGATCATTCTTAATAGACCCGTAACAGTTTTGTGCTCAACCTCTGAAGATAAAGATAAATGTTTTCTGAAAAGTTGCAACCCCATGTCCCATAATGAGCACACACTTGGTGTTTGTTTGACATATGTCCTGTCAAGATACAGGGCAATGCCACGAATCATCAACATCTGATCACAAAAATCTTGCCAGCATTTCTCAACATATGCCAAGAAAACCACCAAATCGGGGCTTTGCCCAACCAAAGACTGCAATGCTGCAGATATGTGTACTTCACACTCCTTTTCGATCCGCCGATAAAGGTTTCCACCCATTTTGTGCAAGCAAAGATCGTTAACAGCCTGCATATATTACAGCAATTGGTTGAAAGACCTCAGATATGGATATAGTACAGCAATGTCTTTTTTTGTCAAACATGTGGAAAGGAAAAAAAGAATAAGAATTATAAATTTTACCTGATAAAGCTTCTCCAGATCACAAGAATTAGGTTGCTTCAAGAATATGGCACATATGGCTGATTTCAACTTTGCCCATGTATCCTCCTCAAAATTAGCAGGGAGCGTCGGTTTTGCTTCATGGGGAAAACAGAAAATGAGATATTGTAAACCACTTTTCAACAGGGGATATCAGTTCAACCGAGGCTATATAATTCACATCACATATTCACAACTATTGACAATATCTACACTACACCAGAGTATAGATGTGGCTCACTGTAATAATACCAAGTCGAGAGAATGTTTGCTTACACACTGCACTACCAATTTTTGGCAGATGACTAAAAATCTTCCATCGCCGTTAACTACAAATTGAGAAAATGGTGTGTGAGTGTATATTCCTGACTACACATTCTATCCAAAGATGAATAAATGAACTTTCCCAATTCTATATGCAGAGTCCTCCTCTTAATCTCCCCGTACAGTACAGTACAGTAAATATTATTTCCTAATCCTGGCAGAGCTAATGTAATGACAGTCGCATCAGAAAGTTAGTTATATCATTACTCAGCAGTTCTTCCATGAAATTTCGTAGGACCCACGTGAAAATTTAAATGCCAGTGTACGACCCAGCAATCAGAAAGAAAATCAGCAGAAAACATGTCTAACTAAAGCTCAATTCCAAGTAATCCCGTAAGAATGGTTAAAGAAACATAAGAAATCGAAATAATCCGGAGTGCCCAGGTTCACTTACAGCTTAATTTCCAAGTAATTTCAAAACAAGAACACGAAAACACGAAGGAACGCGAAAACCCCCAAAATGAAAGGCGAAAGCAGTCAGAAAGAACAATAGAATCGATCACGCAAAAAACAAAACCTAACGAGAAAAATCAACAAGAACAGAGGAAATGAATTCGCGTAAACCCCTGGAAGAGGAAGGGAGAAGGAGATCAAAAGAACAGACCTTTGACAAGCTTGATGACGAGTTTCTTGGCAGGCTGAGGGGGAGTGGCTTTCTTACGCGACAAATTGGTTGCAACGGCGCGGCTAGCGCCAATGAGAGGGGAGTCATCGGGCTTGAGATCTTCATCTAGGGCCATGGAGGAAGGGTCGAAATCGGCGTCATCGGGAGTAATGTTGGAAGAAGGGCGGTCGTGGTGGTGGAGGCCGTTCTTGTTGGGGTCAAGTGGTTGGGATTTGGTTTTCTTCATAGGAGGGGAAGAGATGGAGGAGGGGTTGGAAGTGGGTGAAGAAGAGACGACGGAGCTGGCGGCGGCGGTGTTGGTGTTGGTGTTGGTGTTGGCGGTGGTGGTAGCAGAGCGTTTGGTGGGGAGAGACATGAAAGTGATCAAGAGGAGGAGGGCATTGTCCAGTGAAGCAGAAAAGAGGAAATTTTTTGAGCACAAAAACACAATTGAAGATTGATTTCTGTGAGGACGCCCACACCCAACACACTATTTCACAATTCCCCTTCTAAATTATTTACCCTTCAATTTCTTTTTCTTTTCTTTTTTTCTTTTTTTCTTTTTTCTTTTTCCCCTTTTCTTTTTCTTTTCGTGTTATTATCAAAAAAACAAAATTGTACTCAAAATAATAAATAATATACCATTTGGCAACTTCATTACACGAGTTCTTTCATCGTGTTTTTATCATCACTTACATATTTTTTAAAATAACATTTAAAGTCAATCACTCACTTAGCTTTGGAATTCTTATAATTAAGTCATCAAAGAAAAATAAGTATTTTGTTAATACATGGAGTAATTATCTATTCTTAAAATCTCTCTCATTTGAATATGTTCTCGGTTCATTTCATGTAGATTTTTTTTCTTTAATATCTAATTCTTTTTTAGAATTTTCATCATAGATAAGTTGTCAAAAATATTTTTGAATTTAGGGTTTTGGTTTTGCTTATACTCCCAAATATTGAAAAGTTTCATTATAACACTTGAAATTTGAAGTTTATTTCAAAACAACTTTTGTAGACTTTTGTTCTAGGAACAAAAAAAAAAAAAAAGGTTTGTATTTGATTATTTGGAATCATACCTATTGTCAGCTTCATGTCCATGCATTCAATGACAAATATCTTGGTTAAGTGTTTTGAGGAGAAAAACCCACTCTAAACTTCAAGGTTAAAAGAAAATTTTCAAAGTTTGGGTACAAATGAAACTAATCTCATAGTTTAAGAGTATTTTTTATACTTTTAACTTTTTAGGTATAGAACTTCGTAAGGATTGATATCAATCTACAAAACTTTGTTTTTTTCTTTGATTTTTTAAAATTATTATTTTGGTTTATATTTTTATTTTGACTTTAAAAAAAAAGTTAATATGTGAGCGGACGTATGAAGAGTCATAGTGATGAGCATGATAGATCGAAAAACCGAGTCGACCAACCAAAATCGATCGAACCGAAAGCGATCGGTTTGAGAAGAGGATAGGCTAGATCGGTGTCGGTTTGGATTTTTGAAAAAAATTAAAGAATAAAATTTACCAAAACTGACCAATGGTCGATTTACACTATTCGACGATCGAGGTTGGTTTGAACATTTATTAAACCGACCATAGTTGGTTCAGTGGCGATTTGATTAAAAAAAAATTTGACTTTAACCGACCGCTGTACACCCTTATGAAAGACACATATTTGCGTCACGTGGATTAACAATATCAATATATTGGATTAATGAAATTTGATAAGGTGGCAAAATGTTGACAGATAACCAAAATAACCTGAATTAGCTCTTCTAGTAATCCATAAAGATCAATGTAAATAGTAAAGAGTTTGAAATTAAGGAATGAAGTTCAAGTCATGACAACCCAAATATCTAGTTTTTAATATCTCGAGTTTTTTTACAACTAAAAATGAGCAATTATGTATGAGAATAGTCAAGGAGGCTTCAACACTTGCTAATATTAAAATTAATAATAACTAAAATGTTTATATTTAACTTCAAGGTTAAATTTGTTAATTTCGAAAGTGTAGGGATTATAATTTACCTTTTACTCAAATTTATTCAAAATTATAAATTGTCAATTTTATAATGAAACAGATAGAAACAGAAAGTCCTGCCACTAATGGTTTTGTCTTTTTCATTTTCTAAAATTAAGCTTCTGAACAAATTTGTTAGTAATCTTTTCGTTTTATCTAAGTTTTAAAAATAGAAAAACAGGGTAAAAAAGAAGTAGCATGTATATATATTTGTATAGTTTTTAAAAGTTGGTTGTAAGTTCAAAAATATAATTTTGACAAATGAACAAAAATTCTTAAAGATATAATTTTAAATGGAAGAAAAGAGAAGAATTTAAAATATAGTTAAATACTTTCATCATTGTACTTTGGATTTTGATTCATTTTGGTTATTGTATTTTTAAAATGTTTATTTTAGTCTTTATACTTTCAACTTTAATTCATTTTAGTCTTCGTACTTCTAAAATTATCATTTTTGTCTCTTTAAAATGAAAATGAAGATTTTATAATTTCTTTTGAAGTTATAATTCTTTTGAATTAATTAATAGACATAAATATTAAAGATTGAAAGTGAATATTTAGTGAAAATCGAGGTTTGGAATATAGATCATGAAACTTGGGTATCAAATTGAAACTAAATTCAAACTTCAACGGTAAAATTATAACATTTTGAAAGTTAAGAATTAAATTCAAATCATACTCAAAACTTAAAAGGCTAAAAGTGTAATATTTTGAAATTGAGAGACGAAATAAAAATTATATTCAAAATCTAGAGACGAAAAATGACAAATTGGTTATTTTCAAAATATGCAATCCAATAATGCCAAAAAAAAAAAATCTACACCAATTTTATAAATAGTTTCCAGAATGCCCTTTTTTTTCCGCTAATAATATAGTAACAAATACCCAAATCTAACATTTGATCCTCGAAATATGACGACTTTGAGTTCTTTTTATCCATTTTCCCCACTATGGCATACACACGTGCTCAATCTGTTCTTAAGGAGAAATCCCAATATTTTACTATTTTATCGGTGATTTTGGGTCAAACGGTAATATCAACATCTAGCAAGAGCAAATACAACAAAGTCAAGAAAGATAACATGATTCGGGTTGAAAGTGACAACTATGATCAAAGTAGGTCTAGAAAAGAGGCTGACTTGGACCCAAGCCATTGTGTTCAATCTCGACCAAGGCTGAGGCCAAGCCTCACAAGTTATCTAATAGGGCATGCGAGCCAAGGAATCATCATAGGCCCAAAATATAACTAAAAGAAAGTGTACATCTTTGACATTATATTCGTCGAGGTCAACCTTAGCAAACTACCATATAACGCACGCCCTATCACACATCCTAGCTTGATAAGTCAAAGGATAAGCCCAATGCAACTTTGAAACTTTTAAAGGGAATGTTCCAAGTCAACAACACCTATAAAATACATCATGATAGCTCCAAGGCAAATAAGTACTATCTAATACTCAAACTCTCTACTTGCTACACAGTTGCACTATTTGACCTAAGCATCGAAGCTTGTGTGGCAAGCACCACACTAGCGTACAAATCTTTTCATCTTGCAAATCACGTTGTTCTCCAATTTACAAATTTACCATTGTTGTCACGTGAAGGTTATATGCGTTTTCCCCCATCTAGATTTTGGCATCAACACTGTCATTGACGATTTGAGATTCTTGTCGTTATTGAAATAATTGCTATCAACTGTACTTTTAAGAAAATTGATTGTTATGTATAGTAGTATTTGGTAAATTTCAAATTCTAACATAGAAAGTCAATTAAAAATATTACTAAATTCTTATAAAATGTTACAAGGACCAAAATGGAGATAAACTTCAATCAAGCATGAGCTTTATATTAATATTAACTTCAAATTTTGTTTATATGACATCAAATTATTATTTATGTCTTATTTAATAATTTTGATGTAATTTTAGTATTTTTCAATTTTATCCATTTGATGACATATTAAATAGGGATATTTTTGTAATTTTGTTATGAACTATGATGTGACATTAAGATTTGATTGGGAAGCTATATAAAGTATTGTCATTAGGTTGTGTCAAATAGTTTTTGATTTTTGAATTTTGGGAATGATAATTTTCCTGTGTGTTGATGGCGGAGATTCATCACCAACCTTTTGTAACTTTATCTAAGGTTGCATACTTGAACATTCAAGTAAGATTGATCGACTTGGTTGTGGAGTGCTCAAACCTTGAGTAGAGGACTAGTTCTCCATGTCTCTTGGTCTTCGATTAAAAGGTGATCCAACTCTAATCATTCCCTTTGGATTAACGTCAATTAATTTGGGGATTTTAGAATTTATTGTTAGGGTCAACTAAAAGGTTCCTAATTTACAAATTTCTAGGGTTTTCATATCAATTTTTATAAACTTAAAATTACAGATGGTCTTATTTACTTTAGTAAATTTGATAAAACTAATGTTGGAGTTGATGCCCTAAATCTCATAGAGTCCTGTAGTTTGAAAACCTTGTGTGAACATACATTTTCTATGATTAATAATATATGATATTTTATTCACTTATGTCTATGAAATATATGATATTTTAGTTGTATTAACCACAAACCAATAAACTAATATTCATGGTTATCATTGTAACTTAAACAGATATGTGGAGACATACAAGTGGATTGTGTTTAAGTGATAACCTAAATGGTCAGTAGTCTATGGATAAGGTTGGGTACCTTATCCTGGTGACACTACGAGTATAACCAGCTTTGTAGGTGTTACAAATGTCGTAAAGTACTACAAATGGTCTGATCCTGATCATTCATGTATTAGACATGCGAACAGGGATATTCTATACAAAGGAGTTTGTATAAGACTGGACCACGAAATATTTAGTCTTGTTATATAATGTCGTTCATAATAGAGACTTTCATTTCACTAAGATGACCATAGTTAACATGACCTTAATCCTGAATGAGTTGTGAACTCCTGCCTATGAGGGTGGTCCTTTGATTTGCATAGGTGAAAGTGACTAGATAGCCGACTCAACAAGCCTACCATTTTGGGGATTCATCTAATTAGGGAGTTGGGAACTCGGCTACACAAGAAGAAATTCACTCATTCCTCAAAGCAGGGGTAAGTAGATAAATTGCTCATTTAAGAGCTGATTCCAGGCCTTGAGCAATGTGGCACCATACCCTCCCTTGGCACGAGGGAGGTTTAGTCATAATGGGACTATGATCTATTGTTCATTAGAGGAATCAGTGGTACTTAAGGAGTTAGATGTAACTACAGAGGCAAAACGGTAATTTGGCTTAACTATACTTACGAGCGATTTGTGAAGGGTCATCGTACTGTTGATTGGTTATATCCAATGGACACAGAAATATATCTATAGTGCGAAGAGTACAGTTATCGGTCTTTAGTGGAGTGCCCCTCAGTTAATGGATGGTGGATAATGCGATTAAAAAGTTTAATCAGTTATTCACGTACCATTGGAGCTTCAAGCTACAAATTCATAAGGTCCTCTTGGTAGCTCAATAGATTTAAGTTGAGAATTAGTTTTTGGGTTAATTAGAAATGTTCAAATTAATAAGAGAGAATTTGATTATATATGATATAATTAAATTAGTTCAATTATATATGACATAATTAACATAATGTATTTGATACATTATTGTTTAATTGGAGAAACAAATATTTGAATATGATTTATATATATTTTCTATGAATTAGATTCATAGTTATTAGATTTAGTATAAATATGATTTATAATAAATGTCATAAAATAGAAAAAAAGAACTATGGTTTATATATTGTATATGATGCAATATTAAACTATAGGTTATAAATATAATATGATAAGTTAATTATCATATTTATTAATTATATGATATTTATCATTTTTCTCTCTAACCACCCTTACTGAGTAGCTATTTGGTTTTATGGAAAAACTGGGATAAATAAAAATTGGTTTTATTATTCTAAAAAGGAGAAGGATTACTCGATAGAGTGACTACACGCTTTTTGAGAGACTAAACGATCAAGTAGGAAGTCTATGCGATAGACTAATTCGTCTACACGATAGTGTTGTTCACTATACGATCATCTTCCTCCTTAAACTCCAAACTTCCTAAAGGAACTCTCATACAAGAGTGTCTATGAGTAGAAGCGGATCTTTTTTATTTCATTGTGACAGAATTTCCATACACACATTCTAACATACAAATATGCATTGTAAACACTAATTACTGGCACACTTTAAAAGATAAATACAAAAGACCGAGAGACTTACCAGTTGAAAACAGTCTTCACAAGAACTCGGTCTAACGTGAGTGAACTCCTCTCACTCTTTCTCATCCAGCAAGTAATCGCCTAGCACCACCACGATCGTCTACACGATCAACAGCACATGAACAACAAACAACCGGGGATGACACCACCACTCAAAGCCCTCAGTATTCTTAGAGTGAGAATCCAAATGGTGGACTTTGATGGAATTGGTAGAGAAGAGGAGGAAAAGTGATCGTGTACTACGAACAAGAAAGTGGGAGAAAGGGAATGACTATCGTATAGTTGGGTGCTTGGTCATTTAGATCGGGGTACTGATCGTGTAGGTATAGCTAAGCGATCGTCTATCAAAGGTAAGCGAACGTTTAGTTATGCTCGGTGCGCTAAACAATCGTCTAGCAAAGGTAAGCGATCGTTTAAGAAATCACGGGTGATCATTTAGTTACGTGGGTGTGTGATCGTTTAGGAAGGCGGGCACTATCGTATAGGCTCTCAACACTAAGCGATCAAAGGCTTTCACATAGTGAGCGAATTTTCGGATCTCTTGCAAAATGAAAATAATTTTCGTTTTATTCTTCAATTACAAGAACTGAATTCAACTTCCCACTTTCACACGAATCCGGAGAAAACTTCGGCCAATTATCTTATAACCGCCTAATTAATAAATAATGAATATAATCATATTATATTCTTAACCTATAGTTTGATATCATATATCAACTATAGTGTTTTCTCATCTACTTGATATAAATCATATTTATATCCAATTTCCTTCAAAATAATGTATCTCATACATTTAGTCAATCATATCATATATAATTAACAAATTCAATTATATCAATGTAATTGAACTCCCTCTTATCAATTTGAACATTTCAAACTGACCTAAAAACTTATTCTCAACTTTTATCCAAGCTACCAAGGGGACCTTATGAACCTATGGCTTGAAGCTCCAACGATACGTGAATAGCGGACTAAACTCTTTAGCCACGAGATCCACCATCCGTTAACTGCCAGACATTCCACTAAAGATCGATAGCTGAACTCTTCTTACCAGATATATATTTCTGTGTCCATCTGATATAACCAATCATGAGTACGATAACCCTTCACAGATGCTCGTAAGTACTACTAGGCCAATGTACCGTTTTGCCCTTGTAATTACATCTCACTCCTCAAGTATCACTGATCCCTCTAATGAACAATACAACATAGTCCAACTATGTGTGAACTATTGGGAATATCCTAGAACTCACAGTTCGTGTTAAACATTCTATTTATCAATAATATTGACTTGTTGATTTTGCATCTTATTATGAAAATCCAATAAACATATCCATGGCTATAGTCTAAATATTGTAATTTTATGTAGTGACATAAACAGGATCAAGTTGACAGTATGTAGCCTAAATGGTCTAATAAGTATATGGATGAAATTGGGTATCTCATCTTGGTAACACTATTGGATGCGGCCCACTCTGTAGTTGTTACAAGAAGTTGTAAAGTGCTACAAACGATGTGATCCACAAATCGTTTATGTTGAGACATGTGAGTGGAGGCATCCTATGCAATGAGTTTGCATATAGTCTGGACCACGAAAATAGTCACTTTTCTTTATAACGACCATTTATTGTTAAAACTGACTATTTCATTTATCAAATAACCTAGGTTAACTCGATCTTAATCTTGAGCTAGCTATGAACTCCTGTTTGTTCGGGATTATCATTTGATCTGCAAACGATGAGAGTAGTCCAACAACCCTACTCAATAAGCTTCCCATTTTGGGGATAAGACCGAATGAATGGTTGAGGACATAGCCTTGTAAGATGGAATTCACTCTTACCCGATTTAGGGTTAGCAGATAGGTTGCTCTCTTAAGTACTGATTCCAGGTCTTGAACAATCGTGGCCCCTCATTCTCATGATAGAGGAAGGATTTTATTCATATAGATTATGAATCAAAATTGTTCATTAGAGGGTCAGTTGGAACTTAAGGAACAAGATGTATTCACAGAGGTAAAACGATAATTTTGACCTAGCTGTTTACGAACAAACTGTGAAGGATCAACTTACTGATTATGGTTATAAAGTGGACATAGTATATCTACAGTGAGGGGAATTCAACTACGGGCTATAGTGGAGTGTCCCATTAATTAACAAATGGGGGTTAGATCAGTCTAATGAGTTTAGCCAATTAATCTCGAATCGTTGGAGCCCATGATCTGTAGGTTCGCGAGGTCCCCCTACTAGCTCGTAAATGGTTAAACTTTAGAGTAGCTTGAGAAATTAATTGAAATGTTCAAATAAAAATTAAACAGAATAGGAGAATATATATTTGAATATGATTTAAATATATGAAGATGGTTTTGTGCAAAAAAATAATTTAATATTTGATATTAAATTAATTTACGAAAATTAATTTTTCAGTTTTAATATTAAAATGATTTTAAAATCAAGATTTTGGTTTTAAAGATAAAATTTGAAAATAGCATTACATGCACAAATGGAATTTTGAAGTTTTCAATTACCATCTTCTTCATGCTCACACAAAGCCCACTTCCCCTTTTTCATTTAACTCCAAGCATGAGCTACAAGCTATGCACATTCCTTCTTTTGCATGTTCATCTGCAATAAATAAAGAAGAATGGAGTGATATGAAGGGATGCATTACACATAAATTTTTTAGGGAAAATTTCAGCGGGAAGAAAGAGTTCTTCGGTAGTGTGTTGTTGTGAGTTTTTCTCTGTTTTACATTGCTTCAAGTTGTTCTTAAGTCCCACAACTCGATCTTTAGCTCTAAGAGGATAGTGGGGAAGATCTTGAGGTGGTTTACGGTAATCTTTGGTGAAGACTACTGTTGTTTGATCAAGATCTTGAAGAGTTCTACAAAGGTATGATCCAAAACCCTCTTATTTAGATGAGCATGCTTTAATTTCTGCCAAAATTAGTGAATTTGAATGCTTATAGATCCTTGATACTTTCGCTGCATGTTATTACACTCTTACAATTGGTATTAGAGCATCATATAAGCATTCAATTTGGTTTAATTTTGGTGTAGTGGGTGTTTTTCATGAGATATATGAAACTAATGCACTGATATGGTTTTCTGAGTTTTGACATTTTATTTCTCTTTAATTTCTCAATTACATTTTGTAATTGGCTCTTGTTTCATGAGCTTATATGTGTTAGCAAGAGTCCGTAATTTATTTGGAATCATTAGAGTTGAAATTAAGATGTAATTGAAGAAACAAGTCAAGGAGGTCGAGCTGCTGTTCCATTTTTCAGCTTCTGCTCAAAATCGTTGTTGAGGTTCAGTTGCTAAGCGATCGTCTAGTTCCAGGCATTAAATGATGTGAAGAAAAGCTGGACGATCGTATAGCAATGAGCGTTGGTCATTGTGATGTTGGACGCTAAACAATCATGTATTTGTGGGAGCTAAACGATGCGTTCAAATGCTATACGATAGCACTATGCGATCGTTTAGCTTTTGTGTGGGAACTAAACGATACATTGGAGGTGCTATACGATGGCACTACACGATCGTGTAGCTATGGCGCACGTTAACCGATGCGATGAAGTGCTAAACGATCGTCTAGACATGGCGCTAAGAGGAGCGTTGAAGATTCCATGCGATGGAACTAAACGATTGTGTAGCTACGCCGCTGAACAACGCGATGATGTTCTATGCGATGGAGATAGGCGATCGTTTAGCTGCAGCGGTCACTAAATGATGACTTGAAGCACTAGGCGATGGTGTTAAGTGATCGTGTAGTTCTACCTGAGAGTTAAGTGATTGCACTATGCGATAGATAGAAGACACTAAGCGATCGTGTACCTCTTCTCAACAAAAGGCGATGGTGTTAGACGATTACCTTCAGTGATACACGATCGGCCTCAACGAGACTTTGAGGTTGAATCGAGAGCAGCCGGTTCGACCGATTTTCTTAAGGTCCAATCTGGTTCAGCCTCAAAGAGTTTTTGGCTGGTCCGATTCAAACTTTGTTGGTCCGGTTCAGACTCATCCAATCTGGTTCAAGATGCTTGGGTTCGATTTGGAGCGGTTCGAGCGGTTCAAAGATGGTTTTAAAGCTGTTTGTAATAACTAGGCATCTGTTTGCTTGTTTATGCCAAAACGAAACCCATATTAGTTAGTATTGAATCGTTTATACATGTGATGTATGTAATAATTAAATAATTCATGTATATGCATATAGTATGAAATGTAGATTTAAAACGCCACCGTAGGAAGCATGTTACATGCATTGAAAGTATATTATAATTATTATAATATATAATATGCATATTAAGGTTATGTTTAATATAATGGTTATATTATATGACTTTGTTGAATGTTGTGGATATTAAGCATGTCTAAAATTTTGTAAGTTGTTATAAAATTGATTAGACGTTTAAAATCCATAACAAAGAACAATTGCATGCTCACTTAGGTTAACAACTAGTTTTAAACGTTAAAATAGATTGTTACCTTATAAAACGCGGTTACAAACTCATATCCATTCATAAACCTGTCTAATGTTAGGGGTACTTAAGTTGACGGTTTACAGAACACCTCCTACCCGGGGATTATAACCGAACTATTGAGAGTTGTTAACTGATTTTATGAGCTTGCGTAAGCAATGTGAGGTAATAAAATGTTTTATCACCTAGACATTGTAGGTTAAAATCCAATTATAAGAGTTATACTTAGATAAACCACTTAGACTTAGGTTGTATGAAATTAGCCGATATACCTAAGTAAAATACCCAAACATTTAGAACATTTCAGTGGGAGTAACAATATATTTGATATATAGTTATTAATTCTCACGTCCTCAAGAGTTCACACCGTGAGATCCTGCTCGACTTTGTGTCGATTTTACCCCGACTGCTCCATTCAGAAAGTGTTTGCATGGATCAATAACAAGGTTAATGAGGGAGGTAGTTCATAGTAAGTGGGTGAAGGAAATATGTCAACATTGTCCTACGGTCTCCTCCATTAGTTTGTACTATGAGATTCCTATGTTGCGCCTGCTATCGTTTTTAGGCAGCACTAGCTAGTCGTTAACCGCGGCGATCCCCTCGGAGGGTTGTAACATAGAATTCGGAACAACCCAAGCTTCAATAAAATGAATAGAGTCTTATAGTTCCGTCTTAGGTATTGTCTTCTATTTCATAGGCATATTCATACCGTCCTATAAGATCTGAAAATGGCGAGTCACACTTACAAGAATTACTAATTGTTAGTAAAGATCTTGACCGAAAGCGATAACCAAAAGAACTATTGGAATATGAGTTATTTTGGAAATAGTATTTGGTCAAGAATTGTCTTGCTTTTGTGAAGGAATTCTTGACTGTCCCTCAGTAGCAATTGTTCTAAATCACTTAAGTATCGTTGCAAATAAATAAAGATTTATTGGGTACTTTATTAGTTTTGCTAAAAATGGATTTAGATGCATATTTAATAGAGTCTGTTTAAAATGTTTCAGCAATGTCGAACTCAATCATACAATTGCTTACTTCTGATAAATTTAATGGAGAGGGTTATTCGAACTGGAAGTCAAAACATCAATACAATATTAGTAGTAGACGATCTGAGGTTTGTGTTGACAGAGGAGTGTCCTCTAGTTCCCAGTTCAACAGCCACCCGAAATCTTCGGGACGTCTATGATAGGTGGGTGAGGGCGAACGAGAAAGCCCGGGCCTATATCTTGCGAGTATATCTGATGTACTTAACAAGAAGCATGAGGTCATGCCCACAGCCAGTGAGATTATGGCATCATTACAAGAGATGTTCAGGAAACCGTCATCTTCTATTAGACATGAAGCCATCAAATATGTCTATGTGACATGCATGAAAGATGGAACCAACATAAGAGAACGTGTTCTCGACATGATGGTTCAGTTTAATATTGCGGAGGCTCAAGGGGCAGTGATAGATGAGACGAGTTAAGTGAGCATGATACTGGAATCTCTCCAAGAGAGTTATCTGCCGTTCAGGACAAATGCTGTCATGAACAAAATCACTTATAATTTGACGATGTTGTTGAATGAGTTGCAGACTTATCAATCAATGATGAAACTGAAGGAAAAAGAAATAAATGTTATTTTGAAACCAGAAAAGTTTTATAAGGGGTCTACATCAGGTACGAAACCCATTGATGATAAGAAAGTTGGTCCTTCTTCTTCTAAGGATAAAACCGTACAAATGAAGAAGAAAGGAAAAAGGGAAAAAGAAAGTCACTGCAAAGAAAAACAAAAACAAAATTCCCAAAGGAAAATATTTCCATTGCGGAGAAGTTGGGCATTGGAAATGAAACTGCCCAAAATATTTGGCTGAAAAGAAAGCAGAAAAGGCTAAATAAGGTAAATCTGATTTACTAGTTATTGAAACATGTATAGTGAAAATTTCTCACCTTACCTGGATATTGGATTCAAAAGCCATTAATCATGTTTGTACTTTTCTACAGGAAACTAGTTTTTGGAGAAGACTTTCTGAATATAAGATGACTTTCAAGGTGGGAACAGGTGAAGTCATTTTAGCTGAAGCAGTGGGAGATGTAAAGTTGTTTTTTGGAGATTCTTTTATCTTGCTAAAGAATGTGTTCTATGTACCATAGATGAAAAGAAATCTGATCTACATTTCTTGTCTATTAGAAAATATATGCAGTGTATCTTTTGAATGTAATGAAGTGTTTGGTTATTCAAGAGGTGTTCATATTTGTTCTGCTAGACTTGAAAATAACTTATACATATTAAAACCAACTGAAGCTAGAGCCATTTTAAATATAGAGATGTTTAAAACGGGCGAGACTCATAATAAGAAGCGAAAAATTTCTCTTAATGCCTATCTTTGGCACCTCAGGCTTGGTCACATTAATCTCAACAAGATTGAGAGATTGATAAAAAATGGTCATCTAAATCAGTTAGAAGACAGTTCCCTACCTCCATGTGAATCATGTCTAAAAGATCTTTTTCTAACAAAGGTCTTCGTGCCAAAGAACCTCTTGAACTTATACATTTAGACCTATGTGGTCCGATGAATGTTAAAGCTCGAGGAGGATATCAGTACTTCGTCAGTTTTATTGACGATTACTCTCGATATGGCTACATTTACTTAATCAGTCACAAGTCTAAAACTCTTGAAAAGTTCAAAGAATTTAAGGCTGAGACTAAAAATTTGTTAAGTAAAAGAATTAAAACACTTTGATCAGATCAAGGAGGTGAGTATATGGATTTGCAATTCCATAACTATCTAGTAGATTATGGAATTCAATCCCAACTCAAAACATCTGGAACACCACAACAAACGGTGTTGCAGAAAGGAGAAATCGAACCTTGTTGGACATGGTTCGGTCTATGATGAGTTATGCTCAGTTACCTCAATCCTTTTGAGGGTATGCAGTACAAACTGCAGTATTTATTCTGAATGTTGTTCCATCCAAAAGTGTTTCAAAAACACCGTATCAATTATGGAAATGATGCAAAACGAGTTTACGTCATTTTCGTATCTGGGGTTGTCCAGTACATGTGTTGGTATAGAATCTTAAGAAATTAGAGACATGATCGAAATTATGCCTATTTGTAAGATACCTCAAAGAAACAAAAAAAGGATTGTTTTATGATCCCCAAGAAGATAAAGTATTTGTATCAACAAATGCTACGTTCTTGGAAGAGGATCATATTAACAATCATCTACCTCGCAGTAAACTAATATTGCAAGAACTAACTAAAGATACCACATAAAGATCAACAAGAGTTGTTGATCAAGCTGGTCCAACAACAATGGTTGTTGTCCCATCACGTCCATCCCAAGAGTTGGGGATGCTTCGACATAGTGGGAGGATTATTCAACAACCTGAACGTTACTTGGGTTTAATAGAAACTTAGAACATCAATAAGATGATGGTTTAGAGGATCCATTAACCTTTAAAAAGGCAATAGAAGATGTCGACAAGGAACAATGGATAAAAGTCATGGGCGATAAAATGGAGTCTATGTACTTCAACTCTGTCTGGAACTTGTAGATCAACCACATGGGGTTACACCTATAGGTTGTAAATAGATCTACAAGAGAAAACGAGACCAAGCAAACATGCTTTCCATACACCCTTATACTATAACAATTATAATATAAAGATGATGCATGTCAATATTTTTTATGCATGCATAAATATCTCTTATATTATATGATGCATGAGCATGCTCTTACGTAATTTAAATCATGCTTCTCTAAATCATAACATTTATAATAAATAGATGATACATGACCAATGCATAACCTAAGGTGGGATTTTCTATTTGTGCATACCATATGACATATAAATAAACATACATCTCATGTATTATACCAAAGATTAATGGACCGGGATGAACCTTTACAAAACCGGAATGAAAAACTTCTATCTATTACATTTTTCATCTCGCAAACAGGTTCACAGGCAAACCGGGTCTTGAACCATCAGGCGAAGCTCCATCGTTTAGTAAACGCCTCAAGTAAACAATTGCTTAGCGCATACTAGACGATAACACAAAATGCTAAATGATCGATTAGACGACAACGAGGCTGCAAAGCCTGATCGTCTAGACGATCACCTAACACGAGAAGAGGTAAATGATTTACCCCGCCTTTACTCCGCGATTGTATAGTTAGTAACTAAGCGATGAGGCTTGTGGAGCTATACGATCGTCTAGTGCGTGCGTGCGTTAAATGAAATCCGAGCATCCGATACTCAGCGATCGCCTACCCCATCGTCTACACGACTCGACCAACTCTTGATCGTCTTCTTCCTCAAAGAACAACAACCCTTGCTCCAAACTTCTTCACGAACGACTTAAAACTCAAACTAGCTTTGAATTATAGACTCGATAACAATTAATTATGCCCAAAAATGTAGGGGACTTTACAATTAACTGCAAATGTAAAAGAATTAATAAAACTGAGGTTTCATCCCAGAAAACTCCATTAATCCACACATACATAAATGATTTAACAATTAAAACGAAGACAGACATGCTACATCCACCGAGAATGTATATGCAATTCTTTGCATCAATGAAATTGGAATATCAGGAACCTTGCTCTGATACCAATTGAAGGAACTCTCATACAATAGTGCCTATGAGCGGAAGCGGACCTTTCTGATTTCATTGTGACAGAATTTCCCCACACACATTCTAACATACAGATATGCATTGTAACACTTACTGGCATGCTTTAAAAGATAAATACAAAAGATCGAGAGACTTACTAGTTGAAGACATTCTTTACAAGAACTCGGTCCAACATGAGCGAAATCCTCTCACTCTTTCTCATCCAGCAAGTAATCGCCTAATATCACCACGGTCGTCTACACAATCAGTATCACACGGACAACAAACAACTAGGGACGATACCACCACTCGAAGCCCTCAGTATTCTTGGAGTGAGAATCCAAAGAGTGGACTTTGATGGAATTGGTAGAGGGGAGGAGGAAAAGTGATCGTGTACTACAAACAAGCAAGTGGGAGAAAGGGAATGACTATTGTATAGTCAGGTGCTTGGTCATTAAGGTCGGGGTATACGATCGTGTAGGTATAGCTAAGCGATCATCTATCAAAAGGTAAGCAATCGTTTAGTTACGTTCGACCCGCTACGCGATCGTTTAAGAAATCGCGTGCGATCGTTTAGGAAGGCGAGAGCTATCGTTAGGCTCTCAACACTAAGCAATCAAAGGCTTTCACACCGTGGGTGAATTTTCGGATCTCTTGCAAAATGAAAACAATTTTCATTTTATTCTTCAGTTACAAGAACTGAATTCAACTTCCCACTTTCGCATGAATTCGGAGAAAACTTCGGCCAATTTCTTATAACCGCCTAATTAATTAAATAATGAATATAATCATATTATGTTCTTAACCTATAGTTTGATATCATATATCAACTATAATGTTTTCTCCTCTACTTGATATAAATCATATTTATATCCAATTTCCTCCAAAATAATGTATCTCATACATTTAGTCAATCATTTCATATATAATTAACGAGTTTAATTATATCATATATAATTGAACTCCCTCTTGTTAATTTGAACATTTTAAACTGACCCAAAAACTGATTCTCAACTTTTATCCAAGCTATCAAGGGGACCTTATGGACCTATGGCTTGAAGCTCCAACGGTACGTGAATAGCTGACTAAACTCTTTAACCACAAGATCCACCATCCATTAACTGCCAAGCATTCCACTAAAGACCGACAGCTGAACTCTTCTTACTAGGGATATATTTCTGTGTCCATTGGATATAATCAATCATGAGTACGATAACCCTTCACATATGTTTGTAAGTACAGTTGGGCCAATTTACCATTTTGCCCTTGTAGTTACATCTCACTCCTTAAGTACCATTGATCCCTCTAATGAACAATACAACATAGTCTAACTATGTGTAAACACCTCTCGGGCTAGGAGAAGGTGTGTGGCGCCCCATCATTCAAGCCCTGGAATCAGCCCTTAAGGGAGCTATCTATCTACTTGCCCCTACTTTAGAGAATGAGTGAATTCCATCTTGTGTAGCTGAGTTCCCAGCTCCCAAATCAAACGAATCTTCAAAGTGGTAGGTTTGAGTCGGCCGCCTGGCCATTCGCACTCATGCAAATCAATGGAACGCCCTCAATGGCAGGAGTTCCCAACTCACTCAGGATTGAGGTCATGTTACCTATGGTCTTCCTAGTGAAGTGACGTCTCTGTCATGAACGGTATTATATAACGAGACGTTAACACTTCATAGTTAGGTATTATACAAACTTTTTGTATAGAACACCCCCACTCGCATGTCCCCTACACGAATGATCAGGATCAGACTATTTGTGGCAAGTCACAACACTAGTAACTATTCCACAAAGCGGGCCGCATCCGTAGCATTACCAGGATAAGGTTTTCCTCCTATATCCATATACTACAGACCATTTTGATTATCACTTAAGACATGATTCACTTGTATGTCACCACATACATGCTTAAGTTACATAAAGATAACTAGGGATTTTAGTTTATTGGTTTGTGGTAAAGCAAATAAAACATTCAGATGAGCAAAATCAAGAAGTGAAGTAAATATCATATATTATACATCACAAGCGTTCGTACAAACTGTTTACAAACTACAGGATACGAGACTTTAGGGTATCAACCCCAACAATCTCCCACTTGTCCTAAAGCAAAGTGGAGTATACAAAAACAAGTACAAAGTAATAAAATAGGGCATAAAAGCCCAGTACAAGAAAATCTCCCACTTGCCCTAGTCCAGCCGCGGGTGGTCCTGTAGACCCATGCTCTGAAGGTGACCCTCAAACACTGTAGCCATGAGAGCCTTCGTGAACGGGTCAGCAACATTGTGCTCCAAAGCGATCTTCGTGACGATCATGTCCCTTTGATGTACTATCTTGCGGATCAGTTGATACTTCCGCTCTATGTGTTTGCTGCGCCTGTGACTCCTAGGCTCCTTGAAGTTCACTACAACCTCACTATTGTCACAATAGAGGATGATTGGACTAGACATATCTGGAACAACTTCCAGTTCTGTCAAGAACTTCTTGAGCCAAACGACCTTCTTAGCAACTTCGCAAGCCGCTACGTACTCCGCCTCCATAGTGGAGTCAGCGATGCACCCTTGCTTAGTGCTTCACCATACTATAGCTCCTCCGTTAAGAGTAAAGACTGACCCTGTTGTGGACTTGCGAGAGTCCTTATCAATCTGAAAGTCAGAATCTGTTTATCTAATAAGGATCAAATCCCTAGATCCATACATATGCATGTAGTCCCTCGTTCTTCAAAGATACTTGAGGATATTCTTTACTACTCTTCAGTGACCCTGGCCTGGGTTAGACTGATATCTACTAACTATGCCCACAACGTAGCAGATTTCTGGTCTAGTACAGAGCATCGCGTACATCAAACTACCAATGACAGATGCATATGAGACCCATCTCATTTCTTCAACTTCTTGAGGTGTCTTAGGACATATGTCCTTAGACAAAGTGACTCCATGACTGAATGGCAGTAGGCCCCTCTTGGAGTTCTACATCGAGTACTTGAGCAATATCTTATCAATGTACGATACCTAAGACAATGCTAGGATTTTGTTCTTATGATCCCGAAAGATCTATATACCTAGAACAAACTGAGCCTCTCCCAAATATTTTATTTGAAATTAGGTTGCTAGCCAGCTCTTAACTGCAGTCAGTAGACTTACATCATTCCCAATGAGTAGTATATCGACTATATACAACACTAAGAAAACTACTGAAGCGTTAACAATCTTCTTGTAGACATAAGGTTCATCAACGTTCTTGTCAAAGCCATACGGCTTGATCGCAGAATCAAACCATATGTTCCAAGACCTAGACGTCTGTTTCAGCCTATAAATGAACCGATTCAGCTTGCAAACTTTTTTCTCTTGACCTTGGGCTATGAATCCCTCGGGTTGCACCATGTAAAAGGTCTTCTCAAGATTGCTATTTAGAAAGGTCATCTTGACATCCATTTGCCAGATCTCATAATTATAATAAGCTGTTATGGACAAGAGGATGCAGATCGACTTTAACATGGCAACAGGTGAGAAAGTCTTCTCATAGTTGACTCCCTCTACCTAGGTATAACCCTTTGCCACAAGTCAAGCCTTGAAGGTTTGCACCTTCCCATCAGCACCCTGTTTGCACGTATAGATCCATTTACAACCTATAGGTCTTACCCCATCAGGCTAATCTACAAGATTCCATACTGAGTTGAAGCACATCGACTCTATCTCGAGATCCATGGCTTTGAACCATTCATCCCGATCTACGTTCTCCATTGCCTTAAAATAAGACAACTGATCCTCAACGTTGCCATCTGCTACCAGAACAAGGATTTTTGAGAAACCCAGATAGTGGACGGGCGGGTTCGCTACCCTCCCACTGCGTCGAGGTTCCCTCAACCCTTGAGGTGGAATTGACCTACTAAATAAACTATCATCAACAACTCTTGCTGATGAAGCAGGTCTTTCATTAACTGTTGTTGAAGTTTCAGTAGTTTTATTGGGAAGCTCATGCAACACGACTTTACTACGTGGATTGTGCTTCTTGATATGATCCTACTCCAGGAAAGTAGCGTTCGTGGAAACAAACACCCTATTTTTCGACGAATCATAAAAATAACCCCCTCATGTATCTTTGGGTAGCCTACAAAAAGGTATAACCTCGACCGTGGTTTCAACTTCTTGGGATTCGCCTCAAGCACATGTACAAGGAAACCCCAAATGCAGAAATGATAAACTAGCTTTACGCCCGTTCCACAACTCCAGAGGTGTTCTCACAACACTCTCGAAAGGAACACAGTTGAGTATGTATACCGCAGTCTCCACTGCGAAACCCCAAAACGAGTCCGGTAAGGAAGCGTAACTCATCATCTAACAAACCATGTCCAATAAGGTTTTATTTCTCCTCTCTACTACATCATTCTGCTGAGGTGTACCCGACGCTGAGAATTGAGAAATGATTCCATGTTTTCAAAGAGTCCTGGAATGCCGAGTCCAAAAACTCTCCATCTCGATCCGATCGAAGTGTTTTAATTCATCTATCCAATGCGTTTTCAACTTCAGCCTTGAACTCTTTCAACTTTTCAAAGGATTTAAACTTCCGTTGCATTAGATAAACATACTCATACCTAGAGTAATCATCAGTAAAGTTGATAAAATACTCATAACCACCTCGGGCTCGCACATTCATCGGACCACAAAGGTCAGAATGTAGTAACTCAAGAGGCTCTTTGGCTCGATAACCTTTTCCAGTAAAAGGTCTTTTAGTCATTTTACCCTCAAGGCAAGATTCGCACACCGGTAAAGAGTTTTATTCTAACTCACCTAGAAGTCCATTCTTCACCAATCTCTCAATCCTATTGAGATTGATGTGTCCTAATCGAAGGTGTCAAAGTTGGGCATTTTCTTTTGGAAAAATTCGTTGACGTTTAGATTGAGTTACGAAAGTTTTAAAAAACTCTGTGTTATGAAGGGAACTTAAGGCTAACGGTCTTAGCACATACAAGTTACTTTTCAGATAAGTTGTACAAATTTGAACACCATCTTTATGTATAAACACTTTATTCACATTAAAAGAAAGCGTATATTTACATTGTAATAGACATTTTACAAAAATAAGGTTTCTCTTAAATTCAGGAACAACATATACATCATTTGAAACTAGAAACCTATTTTGTTAAGATAATTGGATCCCTCTCACTTCCACACCTGAGACGACGTGCCTGGTGCCTACTCGCATCGTCATCTCACCAGCCTCCAGCTGTCGCTGGGATCTAATCCCCTGAAAAGAAGAACAAACGTGATTAGTGGTGCCCGATCAATTATCCAGGAAGAATCATCATTCTCCACTAAACATGTTTCTAGTACAAGTAAATCATATTTACCTTTATCTGCCTTGGCCTTAACCTTGGCGGCCTTCCTTTCCTTCAGCCAGTGAGGACAATTCCTCTTCCAGTATGTATCCTGATTGTAGTGGAAACATTTTCCTTCAACCAGTGAGGATAATTCCTCTTCCAGTGTCCGTCCTTATTTTATGTAACTTGAACAGTATGTGGTTGACATACATGTGGATCATGTTCAAGTAATAATCTAAATGGTATATGGTATATGGATAAAGTTGGGTGTCTTATTCTGGTGACATTACAAATACAACCCACTGTGTAATTGTTACAACTGATGTGATCCAAATCGTTCATGTGGAGACATGCAAGTAAGGGTATCCTATACAAAGATTTTGTATAAGACTAGATTGTGGAATATTTATGGGGCGTTCAGGGCAAGGAGTTGGTTACTATAGTCCTAGGTTATAATAGTTGGGTTATAATAGTTTGTGTTTAGAGTGTAGATTATTTTAATGTGGGATATAATAGTATGTGTTTAAGGTGTAAACTATTTTAGTTTGAGAAAGAAATAATAAACACTATAGTAGAGCACAAAGAAATGATGAATGTAAAATAGTAAAAATTGTAGCATATAGTAAATACTATAGCAAATAGGGTTTTGAAATAGTGTTGACTGTAGCTAATTGGGGAATACAAAATAATATTTACTGTAGCAAGAGGTGGTTATTATAGTTTTAGGATAATATTTTCCCGAAATACATCCTTAATCTGTCATTATAACATCGCTGATTGAAGCGAGTATTTCATAGGATGACCATATGTGACATCCTAAATTTTCAGATATATATATATATATTTTTTTAATTTGAATATATTGAATTAATGGGTGGATTTTTTGAATTTTTAAGTTAGGATTTAATTATCGGATTGAGAAATTTCAAATTTAAATTTTAGTGATAGAAAGTTTGGAAAAATTGGATTTAAGTGAATTTTGGATTTATTTCCTTTTAGAAGATAATTGATTTGAGTTAAGGTATTAAAAAGGAATTTAAATTTAAATTGATGAATCTAGGTGAAGGAACTGCGAAGTTCCGTAGCAGAAGTGGAGATCGACTCAATTTTTAATTTTCACATAATGAAAAATTTACAAACAAAATGTGCCTTATCACAGAAAAATACTGGCATGCAAGAGAAGGAAAAAATAAATTAGGGTTTAGAAACCTTACCCTTGAAGAATTCACAGCCTTCACGAAATTACTCTTCTCCACGAATAATCTCGAACCCTCGAACCAAAAACTAAAGAATAGGACACTACCACAAATGAGATCTTCATATTCTTTATAGGGGAAGAGAATCATGTGAGTGTGTAGGCTCTAGAAATTTTGGGAAGATGGATTGAGAATTTTTTTAGGAGAGGAAGAGAGGTTTCTGGGAAAAATTTTATAGAGATATATTGATAAACGTAAAAAGTATACCCTTCTATGAAGAAAAAGATCTATCGTTAAAACTGCCCCCACTCACCGCGTTAATTTTAGAGAGAAATAAGGGGAGGGAAGTTATTTCCCTCCCTTTAATTTTGAAAATTAAAATTAAAATAACATATATATATATATATATATATATATATATATATATATATATAGTATGTATGTATGTATGTATGTATGTATGTATGTAATAATTAACTTATTATATGTATATATAACTATATGTTATATCATAGATCACACATAACCTATAGTATCAAATACAATATAACCTATACTTTTATTTCTCTCATACATGCATAGTATTTAATATAAATCACATTTATATTAAATTTAATTATATGAATCTCATCCATATAATTAATATTTGAATCATATTCAAAATTTATTTCCTCTCGAATAAACTTTATATTATAATGTATGAAATACATTATATTAATTATATCATATATAATTAAGTTAAACTAATTATATCACATGTAATTAATTCCCATAATTAATTTGAACAATTCAAATTAATCCAAAATTGTTTCTTAATAATCCCTGTTGAGCTATAGAGGGGACTTTATGAACCTGTAAATTGAAGCTCCAATGGTTCTTGAATAATTAATTAAACTTCTTTAATTAAATTATTCGACATCCATTAACTGTCGGTCACTCCACTAAAAATCGATAACTGCACTCTTCGCACTATAGATATATTTTTGTGTCTAATGGATATAACCAGTTAATAGTGTGATGACCTTTCACAAATTGCTCGTAAGTACAATTGTGCCAAAATTATCGTTTTACCCCTGTAGTTACATCTAACTCCTTAAGTACCATTAATCCCTCTAATGAACAATAAGTCATAGTTCAACTATGACCAAACCCCTCTCAAGCCAAGGGAGGGTATAGCGCCACATCATTACCTCGACCTCGGGGAATGAGTGAATTCCTTCTTGTGTAATTGTGTTCCCAACTCCCCAATCAGACGAATACCCAAAATGGTAGGCTTCTTGAGTCGGCGATCTGGCCACTCTCACCCATACAAATCAAAGAACCGCCCTCACAGATAGGAGTTCATAACTCACTCAGGATTCAGGTCATGTTACCTATGGTCATCCTGGTGAAATGTATGTCTCTATTATGAACGACGTTATATAATGAGACTAAACATTTTATGGTCCAGTCTTATACAAACTCCTTTGTACAAAACCTCCCCGCTCACATGTCTCCACGTGAATGATCAGGATTATATCATCTGTAGCACTTTACAACAATTGTAACACCTACAAAGCAGACCATACTTGATCGAGATAAGATATCCAACCTTATCCATCTACTACAAACCATTTAGGTTATCACTTAAACATGATCCACCCGTATGTCTCTACATACATGTTTAAACTACAAGATAACCCTAGATGTTAGTTTGTTGGTTTGTGGTTAATGAAACTAATTTCGAAATAAAACATTAAATATTTTATTATATAAATAAAATATTTGTACATTACAATTATAAATTATATGACCCTACGAGATTTAGTGCATCAACCCTAACAATCTCCCACTTGACCTAAAGCTAGTGGGGTGTATAGTGTAAAAGTCAAAACTATAATACAAAGCACACAAATCAATAATCTAGGACACAAACCGCCTAGACAAATCTCCCACTTGCTCTAATCTAAATATGGCCTGTCCCATAGACCCATACTCTGCAGCTGACCCTCAAACACCTTAGTCTGAGGGCCTTTGTAAATGGATCAACAACATTGTGCTCCAAAGCTATCTGAATGATGATCACGTTCCCTCGATGCACAATCTTTCGAATGAGATGATACTTTTGCTCAATGTGTTTGCTGCACTTGTAACTCCTAGGATCTCGAGAATTATTCACAGCACCATTATTATCATAATAAAGTGTGATAGGCTTTGACATATCTGGAACGACTTTCAGATCAGTAAAAAACTTCCTAAGCCAAATAGGTTTCTTAGCAGCTTTACAAGCCGCTACATACTTGGCCTCCATAGTGGAGTCGGCAATGCACCCTTGCTTAATGCTCTTCCAAACTAATGCTTATCCATTAAGAGTGAACATTGATCCTGATGTGGATTTCTTAGAATCCTTATCAATCTGAAAATCAGAGTCCATGTATCTAGTAAGGATCAGATCCTTAGGACCATACACGAACTTATAGTGTAGTCCCTCGTTCTCCATAGATACTTGAAGATGTTCTTAATGGCGGTTCAATGATCATATCTTGGATTAGATTGATATCTACTAACTATTTTCACTACATAGCAGATGTCAGGTCTTGTACATAATATCGCATACTTTAGGCTGCCAACAGCCGATGCATAGGGTGAAGAATCTCTTAACAAAGAGCATCCATGAGCTCCTTCGGATCTTTCGAATTTCATTGTGACTGAAATACAACACATACATTCTAACAGATAATTATGCAATTTAACACTAATTAACAACATACTTGGATAAATAAAATACAAGAGAATGAGTTCTCATACCAGTTGAAGACTCTCTTCAAACTTGAACTCAACGCAGCGAAAGAACCTCTACACGAACTTTATTACCCAATAAATCAATCAGCTAAGGCAACACAATCGTCTACATGAACGACAGCAACACAAACAAGCACGAGCAACTAGAAGCAGGGATGACACCACCAGTTGGAGCACTTGGTATTCTCAGAGTGAGAATCCAAAGTGTGGTCTTTCGTGAATTTCGTAGAGGTTAGAGGAAAGGCTGATTGTGTAGACGATAAGCAAGTAGGAGAGAAAGCTATCGTATAGCGGAGTGCTTATCGTTTAGACAAAGCTACACGATCGTGTAGGTTTTACTAAGCGATTGTTTAGTAATAAGTAAATGATCGTTTGGAAAACGCGGCACGCTAGGTGATTATTTAGGAAAGCAAAGCGATCGTTTAGAGAAAGGTGTGCGATCGTTTAGACAATGAGACTTTATCGCATAGGCTCTCGGGTAAGCGATCAAGACGTTTTCACACTGATTGCGGATTTTTTCGAACTTTTGCGAAATGAAACGAATTTTCATTTTATTCTTCAGTTACAATAACCGAATGAGACTTCTCCCACTAACATATGATTGAGGAGAATATTTCGACCAATTATCTCATAATTAACCAATTTAATAATAAATTAATATAATCATATTATATTCTTACCCTATAGTTTGATATCGCATATCTACTACAGTAATTTCTCCTCCACTTGGTATAAATCATATTTATATCTAATTTCCTCCAATAAATAATGTATCTCATACATTTATCTAATTATATCATATATAATTAACCAGTCCAATTATATCATGTATAATCGAACTCCCTTTTGTCAATTTGAACATTTCAAACTGACCCAAACACTGATTCTCGACTTTATTCAAGCTACCTAGGGACCTAATGGACCTGTGGCTCAAAGTGCCAACAGTACGTGAATAGTTGACTTAACTCTTTAGCCACGAGATCCACCATTCGTTAACTGCCAGACATTCCATTAAAGACCAACAGTTGAACTCTTCTTACCACAGATATATTTCTATGTCCATCAAATATAACCAATCATGAGTACGATGACCCTTCACAGATGCTCGTAAGTACAGCTGAGCCAATTTACCGTTTTACCCTTGTAGTTACATTAGAGGAATCAATGGCGCCACATCATTCAAGCCCTGGAATCAGCCCTTAAGGGAGCTATCTATCTACTCGCCTCTGCCTCGGGGAAGGAGTGAATTACATCTTATATAGTTGAGTTCCCAGCTCCTAAATAATATGAATCCCTAAAATGGTAGGTTTGAATTGGCGATCTGACCACTCGCACCCATACAAATCAAAAGACCGCCCTCAATGGCAGGAGTTCCCAACTCACTCAGGATTGAGGTCATGTTACCTATGGTCATCCTAGTGAAGTGAAGTCTCTGTCATGAATGGTGTTATATAACGAAACGTTAACACTTCGTGGTTAGGTCTTATACAAACTCTTTATATAGGACACCCCTGCTCGCATGTCCCCAACACGAATGATCAGGATCAGACCATCTGTGACAAGTCACAATACTTGTGACCGTTCCACAAAGCGGGCTGCATCCGTAGTGTTACCAGGATAAGGTTTCCTTCCTATATCCATATATTACAGACCATATATTATACAACACAAGCATTCATACAAACTGTTTACAAACTACAGGACACGAGACTTTAGGGCATGAACCCCAACATAGGGGACGTCTTATTTCCTCAATCTCTTGAGGTGTCTTAGAACACTGTTCCTTAGACAATATCACTCCATGCCTAAAAGGCAGTAAGCCTCTCTTGGAATTCTGCATCGAATACTGGACAAGAATTTTGTCAATGTATGATGCTTGAGACAGAGCTAGCATTTTGTTCTTTCAATCTCTAAAGACTTGAATTATCAGAACAAACTGTGCCTCTCCCAAATATTTCATTTGGAATTGGGTCGCTAGCCAGTTCTTAACTTCAATTAGTAGACCTACATCATTCCCAATGAGTAGGATATCGTCTACATATAATACTAAAAAAGCTACTGAACTATTGATGATCCTCTTATATACACAAGATTCATCAACATTTTGATCAAAGCCATAAGATTTGATCGCAGTATCAAAACTTATATTCCAATATCGAGAAGCTTACTCCAGTCCATAAATGGACCGATTAAGCCTGCAAACATTTTGCTCTTGACCTTGGGTTATGAATCATTCGGGTTGCTTTATATAGATGGTCTCCTCAAGATTCCCATTCATAAAGGCAGTCTTGACATCCATTTGCCAAATCTCATAGTCATAATATGAAGCAATGGACAGGAGGATCTGAATGGACTTTAACATGGCAACAGGTGAGAAAGTCTCCTCATAGTCGACTCCCCCAACCTGGGTATAACCCTTTGCCACTAGTCTAGCCTTGAAGGTTTGCACCTTTCCATCAGCACCCCGTTTTCTCTTGTAGATCCATTTTCAACCTATAGTTTTAACTCATCAGGTTGATCTACAAGATCCCATATTGAATTGAAGTACATTGACTCCATTTCGAGATCCATAGATTTGATCCACTCATATTTATCAACATCCTTCATTGCCTTTTTCTAAGACAATGGATCCTCAACATCTCCATCAGCTACCATAGCAAGAATTTTAGTTAAACCCATGTAACGGACAGGTGGGTTCGCAACTCTCCCACTGCGTCGAGGTTCTCTCCATACTTAAGGTGGATTTGACCTACGAGATGATCCAATTTCAACAACTCTTGTTGAGGTATTGGGTTCTTCAACAACTCTTGTTGAAGGTTCAGTAAGTTTCTTTGGACAATTCATTCAACACAATTTTTCTATGAGGCTTGTGCTCCCTTATGTGGTATTCTTCAAGAAAAGTAGCATTTGTCAATACAAACACTTTGTTTTCTTTTGGGTCAAAGAAGTAATCACCTCTCATTCCTTTGGGGTAGCCTAAAAATAGGCACAATTTTGAATCATATTCCAATTTCTTAGGATTAGCCTCAAGCACATGTGCTGGGCAACCCCAGATTCTAAAATGATATAAACTAGCTTTACGACCATTCTATAATTCCAAACATATTCTGGTAACACTTTTGGATAGACCACAGTTCAAAATATACGTTGCAGTATTTACTATATAACCCCAAAATGAGTCTGGTAAGGAAATGTAACTCATCATAGACTGGGCCATGTTCAACAGGGTTCGAATTCTCCTTTCTGATACACTATTCTGCTGAGGTGTATCAGAAGCTGAAAGTTGGGATACAATTCCATGTTCTGCCAAATAGTTTTGGAATGGCAGATCGTAAACTCTCCACCTCAATTAGATCGAAAAGTCTTTATTGTTCTATTTAATGCATTTTCAACTTCAGCCTTGAATTATTTGAACTTTTCAAAAGATTCAAACTTATGTTGCATTAAATAAACGTACCCATATCTTGAATGATCATAAATAAAGGTGATAAAATATTTGTAACCTCCCTTAGCTTTTACATTCATCGGACTACAGAGGTCTGAATGTACCAGCTCTAGAGGTTCTTTGGCCCTGTGACCTTTCCCAGTAAGAGGTCTTTTAGTCATTTTATTAGGATTGATATGTTCTAATTCTCCTAGAGTCTCGTAGTCTGTGATCTATACACATTGATTTGAATAAAATAAGAGTTATTTTATCTAGAATTTATTCATATCCAATAAACAAAGCTCCATGGTTATTGTATGTAAACTTAAGCATGTATATGAGATATACAAGTAAATCATGCCTTAAGTGATAACCTAAATAGGTTTGTAGTATAAGGATTAAGGAGGGATTCCTGATCCTAGTGACACTATGGATACGACCCACTTTGTAGATGTTTGCAAGTGTTATGAACTACTACAGATGGTAGATCCTGACCATTCATGTGGAGACATACAAGCGAGCCCTGTGATCTCAATTGGTTTGGCAGCGATTGAACCGCAAAAAGAGAGACCCTTGAGCATATTCTTATAGTGTCCTATCAAAGATTTTGTATAAGATCGGACCACGAGATGATTCATTTTTGTATATAACACCGTTGATACTGGAGACTTACATCTCACCTAAACGACCATAGGTGACATGACCTCAATCCTGAGTGTTTTGAGATCTCTTGCCTTTGAGAGTGGTCCTTTGATTAGTATGGGTGAGAGTGGTTAGATTGCCAACTCAACATGCCTATCTTTTTGGGGACTTATTTGATTTGGTAGCTGGGAACTCAGTTACACAAGATGAAATTCACTCCTTCCCGAAGCAGGGTTAAGTAGATAGATTGCTCCCTTAAGGGTTGATTCCGGGTCTTAAACATAGTGGCCACAACTTCTCTTTGAAAGAGAGAACTCAGTCATAGTAGGACTATGACTTATGTTCCTTAGAGGGATCAGTGGTACTTAAGGAGTTAGATGTAACTACAGGGGCATAACGATTATTGGCCTAGTTGTACTTACGAGCGATATGTGAAGGGTTATCGCACTGTTGATTGGTTGATATGGACACATAATATATCTGTGGTAAGGAGAGTTCAGCTATCGATCTTTAGTGGAGTGCCTGGCAGTTAACGGATGGTGGATCCTGGGACTAAAGAGTTTAGTCAATTATTCACGTACCGTTGGAGCTTCGAGCTACAGGTCCATAAGGTCCTCTTGGTAGCTCAATGGATTCAAGTTGAGAATCAACTCTTGGTGTTGATTTGAAATGTTCAAATTGACAAGAGGTAATTCGATTACATATGATATGATCGGGTGATGTATAAGATACATCAAGTAGAGGATTAATGTAAATGAGATTTATATTAAGGACCACGAAATATAAAAAGAGCTATGGTTTATATGTTTCATGAGATGAAATATTAAAACTATAGGTTATAAATATACTATGGTAAGTTGGTTATCATATATATTTATAATAATATTAACTATTGGATAATTATCTTTTTTTCTCTAATAACCAATTGAGTGGGAGGTTATTGATAGTTTCATGATAGCCGTGAGATAAAAGGAAAAATGTTTTCCTAAATTTAGTAGTTTTATGATTGAAATTTTCTATTCTCGGAATTACTCACAGTGGCTGTCAAGTGAATAAGATTTACTAAACGACAGCTGAAGAGAGACTAGACGACCGTGGAGTGACACTACACAATTGTCACTCAGCTGGCTAATAGCTAAACGATTGTGAAGCTTTTGCTAAGCGATCGTGGAGTTTCTTTTAAGCGATTGGGCGTCATCTATACGATAGACCTCTATCATCTCCCACTTACTCAATCGTTTACACGATTATTCCTCCGGTCTCTTCCTTTAACCAAGTCCATAAAGAGCTCACACTTCTAGATTCTCACACCAAGAAAACCAAGGTAGCCATTGTGGTGGTGTCGTACTCAACTCGACATAGTCGAGGTTTTTGGAGGTCGTTCGCTGTGTCCATGATCCTGGAGTTCGTTGTGTTCATGGTCGCTGTGATCGTGTTGTGTTGCGGTTGTTGTGTATGCGTGTTCGTGTGTTGCAGTCTTGTTGATTGATCGAGCGTTCGTGATTGAGGGATTTTGAAGATGAGTCCTCAAAGGTATGATTCTTTTTCCCTTGATCTTATAGAAAACATGCTGTAATTTCGTTTTATGCATAGCCTATATGTTTCCGTTTCTTGATTGTAATTGTGTATGTTCATATACGAATGAAATTTGGAACGATCATTCTGCTGCTCATGGAAATCCTCAAGTCCAATTTCCTTCAATTTTGCCTTTCAGGCATGACTCACACACAGGTAAAAAAATTTCTTCTAACTTGTTTAGAAGTTCATTCTTCACCAACCTCTCAATCATATTGAGATTGATATGTCCTAACTTCAGGTGCCAAAGTTTGGCATTTTCTTTAGGACAAATTTTAAGTCTTTTATGTTAAGTTACCGCAGTTTTAAAGATTTCAGTGTTATGGAGGGATTTAGTTGCTAACGGTCTTAGCACAGATAAATTATTTTCCAGATCAGCTAAACAAATATTGACACCATTCTTTGAAATAAACACTTTATTTACAGAGAAATGTATACAATATTTTTGTTCAAGTCAACACTTTACAGAAATTAAATTCCTTTTCAAACTAAAAACTACATATATTTTTTCTAACAAAATATATCTATTTTGTAAAGTTAACTGGAGACCTCCCACTACCACTACTAGGACAACGTGCCCAGTTTCAACCCGCATCGTCATCTCACCAGCATCTAGGAACTAATTCCCTGAAATGAAGAATAAACGTGGTTAGTGGCGTTAGAATCTATAATCCAAGCAGAATCATCATTCTCTACTAAACATGTTTCCAAAACAAGCAAATCACATTTACCTTGCTTGGCCTTCTTCTTTTCTGCCACGTACTTGTGACAGTTCCTATTCCAATGTCCTTTCTGGCTGTAATGGAAATAGATTCCCTTTGCAACCTTGACTTTTTTTTTTTTTTTTTTATCAGCTGCTGATGGGTTAGCTTTCCCCTTTTCACCTTTCTTCTTCTTCTACTTTTTGGTGCCGGAGGAAGAAGTTACAGACTTTGTCCCAGAGGTCGAGCCTCTATGAAACTTCTTAGAGGATGAAGCAACATTTGCTTCATCCTTCTGTTCCTTGCTTTTCATCAAGGACTCAAAGGTCTGTAGCTCGTTGAGGAGGGTGGTTAGGTTGTAGTCAATCCTATTCAAAACAACATTGCTATCGAAGTGTAGGAAACTTTCAGGTAAAGATTCCAAAATGAACCTAACCTGGCTAGCCTCATCAATGATAAACCCATTCATCTACGCCACATTAAAGTGGACCATCATTTTGAGAACATGTTCTCGAATAGATGCCCCTTCTTGCATATGGGCATTGAAGATGTGTTTAAGAGCATCAAGCCTGAGTTGTGTGGACAGTTGTCCAAACATTTCCTTTAGGGACTCCATGATCTCACGGGCTGTGAGCATGGGCTCATGCTTCTTGGCCAAGACTTCGGAAATACTCGCCACGATATATGCATATGCCTTTTCGTCGTGTTCAACACTCGTATACTTCTCAAACATTTCGAGCAACATTTGGAGCTGGAATAGGAGGACAATCCTCCATAAGGACAAAACGAAGGTCATTAATTATAAAAATTGTGTTGATCGTGCTTTTCCATGAAGTGTAGTTTTCGCCCATTAATTTTTCAGCGGCAAGTAGATTTAATGTCGCGGAAGTCATATTGCTAAAAGACTGCTGAAACCATATAAATTATTTATTATTAGTTTATTTGCATTAAACCAACAAGACAACTAATCAATTTTAGCAAAATATTCTAATGTACCTTAAGTGACATCTATTTTGCAATGATTTTTCAGCGAGGTAGGACAAAAGTCATTGTAGGGTGATCAAGTGCCCCTTCACTAAAATGAGACATTCTCAACCAATAATCAGAACAACACCTTGTTATTATAACTATCAGTCACCATTGTTCAGTTCCAGAATTTGTTAAGCTCTTTTAACAATTCTTGTAAGTGTAACCCCCCTCATTTTAGGTCTTAAGTTCCGTCCCAATGAGCCAACTGTAGGAAAAAACTGATTGAGACATGAAACTAAAGTAACCCTATCCATTGTTGAAGTTTGAATAAAGCGTCATGCAAAAATGTCATCCTTTAGGGGGACACCCATGGTGCCATGAAGCCATGCATGAAAATTTACTTCAAACTAATGAGAGAGATCGAGGGATGTGTTGTCACACGTCTCTCTCCCACTTACTATAAACACTTTCTCCATTCTTCTTGATATTGATCTATACAAATGCCACCCGTAGGGGGACACACATGGTGCCTCGAGGTCAAGTAAAGATCTCACGATGTGAACTTTAAGGAGAAACGTGAAGATGATGAAATGAAGTATCATATACCCCATTTTCCTCCCACTGAACGTTTTACCTAGGGTTAATTAACTTAGAAAAATCCGACTACTGATTTTATCTAAGTGATTGTTTAATTTACCCAAAAAACAACACTTGCCTTTGGATAGTTAAACAATTTTGATTAAGGTTCATTAAACTCTTTAACAAACTTTAATCAAACATGCATGCTTGTAACAAATCTATCTAATTCACCTTTCCAGGTAAGTTCCCAGGTAAAGGTGTTACGTTTCTGTCAACTTAAATACCTCAGTCTAGACAGAACTAGCCTTAGTCAAAAGGTTCCTTATAGATACATTTGTTACAATATTTAATCTTTTAATTAAGATCAATTTAATCTTATTAAACCGATTAACTTAAAATTTATAATTTCATTAGAAAAGTGATCTTAGGTCTATGTGAATTATATTTTAAAACATTTTAAAAAGATTATTATTAACTTAAGGTTTGCTTGCAACTCTTGATTATTGATTTTAATTTCTAATTTCATTTTGCTATAACAATTACAAACAAAAGAAATAAATTAAAACCATACTTTGCATGCTTTGACATACTTTAGTAAATTATAACATTTATAAATAACCTAAAGTAGTGTCATGCTTCATGCAATTTTATTTCATTACTAACATATATAACAATTATATAATAAAGTAATGAAACATATTAAAGCATACTTCCAGACATAAATTGGATCATATATTATAACAATTATAATATAAATGATGCATGAATATGCTATTAATGCATGCATGCATATATTATAACATTTATACTATATGATGCATGAGCATGCCATATTAATTAAATCATGCATAAACATATATTATAACATTTATAATTTAAACAGTGCATGAAATTAAATGCATAACCTATGATGGGTTTTAATTCTATATGACATACAATATTGACATACAGTATGACATATATATGTATATTAGAAAACACATATCACATGTATATTAAAACAACAGTTGATAGATTGGGATTGGACATCCAATTTTGCAATTTAAAAGCTAACTATTACAAAATAAAATACATCTGGTTCAAAATAGGTAAACCAGACCTTGAACCGGTAAAACTAGACCACAAACAACTCGAACTAGCCATGAACCGATATAGAAGAACCCAACCAACTCAAACTGGAGAGACCACAAACCGAACTGGACGAGCAGACCAAGAACCGTGTCGGATCGGAACTGAACGTGCGTCATCTCCATCTCGGAGCATTGTGACATCATGCCCTAGCATCGCGATGCTACGGAGATGACCTTTCTTCTCTGCTCGTAGCGTCATGACCTTTGTCCTCCGCATCGTAGGTCATGTTACCTTGGTCATCCTGGTGAAATGTAAGTCTCTATTATGAACGACGTTATATAATGAGACTAAACATTTTGTGGTCTGGTCTTATACAAACTTCTTTGTATAGAATATCTCTACTCACATGTCCCCACATGAATGATCAGGATTAGATCATTTGTAGCACTTTAGAACAATTGTAACACCTACAAAGCGAGTCATACTCGTAGTGTCACCATGATAAGGTATCCAGCCTTATCCATCTACTACAGACCATTTAGGTTATCACTTAAACATGATCCACCCATATGTCTCTACATACATGTCTAAGCTACAAGATAACCCTGGATGTTAGTTTATTGGCTTGTGGTTAATGCAACTAATTTTGAAATAAAACATTAAATATTTTATTACATAAATAAAATGTTTGCACATTACAATTACACACTATAGAACCCTGCAAGATTTAGGGTATCAACCCCAAACAGTAAACCCTTTTTGGAGTTTTGCATCAAAAAATTTATAAGTATCTTGTCAATGTATGAAGCCTAAGACAGGGCTAGCATTTTATTCTTTTGATCTCTAAAGATCTAAATGCCCAGAATAAATTGTGCCTCTCCCAAATCTTTCATTTGGAATTGGGTCGCTAGACAATTCTTAATTTCAGCCAGTAGACTTATATCATTCCCAATGAGTAGGATATCGTCTACATACAATACTAGAAAAGCTATTGAACTGTTGATGATTCTCTTGTAAACACAAGAGTCATCAACATTCTGATCAAAGCCATAAGATTTGATTGCATTATCAAATCTTTTTCAACATTCTTCATTACCTTCTTGTAAGACAATGGATCCTCAACATCTCCATCAGCTACAATAGCTAGGATTTGTTGGGTTTTATGTCCTAAAACTCGTGGTTTATAAACAATAAAACTTATTCTGAAATTTCAGTAAGTTGTTATTGAAAATATGTATTGCTTATTTTGTTTTAGAAATCCAATAAACTAAAAGACCCAGGACTATTACATGAGTACTTAAACTTTATGTGGAGATATAAAAGTGGATCAGGTTTGAGTAAATAGTCAAAATGATCTATAGTATATGAATGAGGTTGGGTGCCTTATTCTGGTAACATTATTGGATGCGGCCCACTCTGTAGTTGTTACAAAGAGTTGTAAAGTGCTACAAACGATGTGATCCTAATTTGTACATGTTATGACATGAGGAGTGGGGGCGTCATGTGCAAATGGGTTTGTACAAGATCAGACCACGAAATTAGTCACTCTTACTTTATGACGCTGTTTACTGTTTAAGACTGACTATTTCAAAGCGATGACCTAGGTAACTTGACCTTAATTCTGAGCTAACTATGAACTCCTGTTTATTTAGGATTATTCTTAGATTTGCATAAGTGAGGGTTGAGTCAACATCGCCGGCTCAATAAACCTACATTTCAAAGGTAAGACTGGGTAGATAGCTAGGGACATAGGGTGCAAGATGGAATTCACTCATACCCCCTTTTAGGGATAGTAAAGAGGTTATTCCCTTAAGTGCTGACTCCAGGTCTTGAACAAGGGGCCTCACCTTCTCCTTGGCCTGGGGGGGACTTGGTTTGTCGATTGGATCACAAATCAATTGTTCATTAGAGGATCAGTGCGACTTAAGGAACAAGAGGTAATCTCGCGGGTAAAACAGACATTTGACCCAACCGTTATTATGAACAACCTATGAAAGGCTAACTTACTAATCACAGTTATATCGAGTGGACATAATATATTTACAGTGAGGGGAGTGCAACTATGGACTTTAGTGGAGTGACACATTAGTAATGAATGAGGGTTAATTTGGTGTAAAGAGTTTAGTCAATTAATCTCGGATTGTTGGAGCCCATGATCTGTAGGTCCACAATTTCCCCCTACTAGCTCGTACATGGATTAGCTTTAGAGTAGCGTGATAAGTTAATTTGAAACGTTCAAATTATAAGAGAGTTAGTAATTATATGAGATATAATTACGCGTTTAATTTTAGAATTAAACAAAATTGGAGAATTTGATTAATATTTAAATATGATTTAAATATTAAATTCATGAAGGTGAAATTTGTGTAAAATTAATTTAATATTTGATATTAAAATAATTAGAATTAATTAAATTATTTAATTACTTATTTATTATTAATTTTACAAAATTAATTTTGTAAAATTAATAACAGTTTTCAATTTTGAAATCAAAATTGATTTTGGAAATTAATTTGTAAATTAGAAAATTGGAAAACACAAATTTGTGAAAAGTTTGATTTCTCCACTACATTCACCAAGTAGCTCACAAAAAGTCCACTTGATTTTGCTTCAATCTTCCAAGCATGAGTTGCATCTCATGCAGCCTTCTTCTATGCATGAATGTCCTGCAATAAATAGAGAAGATGGAAGTGGAAATCGGGCATGCAATAGCTGATGAACTTGCTGAAGTTTTGTTGAAAATTTGTAAGGTTGAAGAAGTATTCTTCAAGTTGCATCAGTGAGTTTCTTCTCCAAATTCCCTTCATTCAAGCTTATTTTGAGTCCCACAACTTAATCTAAAGTTCCAAGAGAATAGTGGGAAAGATCTTGAGGTAGTTCACAACAAGTTTTGGAGAAGATTTGCAGTTGAATTCGTGATTCAAAGAGGTTCTACAAAGGTATTACTTGAAACCCTCTTATTATTGTATGAGCATGCTTTATTTACAGCCAAAATTAATGAATTAGAATGCTTATTAATCCTTGTTACTTCCGCTGCATACTGATATACTTCTACATTTGGTATCAGAGCATTATTTAAGCATTCAATTTGGTTTAATTTTGGTGTGGTAGGCGTTTTTTTTCATGAGATATATGAAAATGGTGCACTGATATAGTTTTCTGAGTTTTGGCATTTAATTTCTCATTGATTCCTTGATTAAGTTTGTAATTGGCTCTTGTTTGATGAGCTTATATGTGTGCTTAAGAATCTATAATTTATTTGGAGTCATTAGAGTTGAAATTAAGTTGTAATTGAAGAAAGCAGTGAAGAAGGTTGAGCTACAGTTTCCAGATCGTGAGCTTCTACCCAGGCAACGTTGCAACGCTGCCTTTGAGTGTTATGATGCTGCTAAAAAAATCCAGCGGAAGCAATATTTTCATTCGAAGTTCAAGCGAGATTTCTTCAATTCCAGCAAGATTTGGTGTACAAGCAGCGAGATTTGATCAAGTTTCAAGCGAGATTTCGAGTTCGAGCGAGATTTAGAAATCCGATTCGATTGCTGGTGGTTTTTCTCCCTTCAATCTTTAAACTCTTCATCTTCATCCTTCAGTCCTCACCAGTCACTTCTCATTTCACAATTCTCAATTCTCCCTCGACGGTTCCGATTCCATCTCATCTCCATCTTTATCATCTCCAATTCTCCAACAGCAACAATTCTCCCTCGACACTCGTCAGTTCCGCTTTCGATTCCATCTCAGTTCTCCCTCGAAACTCGACAGTTCTGCTTCCAATTCTATCTCAATTCTCCCTCGAAACTCGACAGTTCTGCTTCCGATTCTATCTCAATTCTCCCTCGACACTCGACACTCGACAATTCCGATTCCAACTTCTTATTCTAACTTCCTTGCATCAATATCTTTTTCGTTCAACATCTTTTCCACCCAGTCCCTCGACACTCGACACTCGAGAGAAGATTCCACCCAGCCCCTCTGCATCAACATCTTTTCTGTTCCGATCTCGGTGTCCCGCCAACTTCCCTGCCATAGTCCTTTTGATTTGCATTATCATCACCTCAACTCAAGTAAGTTTTCCTTTTTGTATCTCCTTCTCTTAGTTTATAGATATGAAATATGTATGAGTATGATTATGTATTGGTACTATATTGGATAAGAAAGAACAATGATTTTCGTATCTCAAATTTCTGCTTATGATTTTACTAGTTTCTACTCATATGGAATGCTAATATGGAATGAGTTTACTGTTTTATCGTTATTTACTAGTTTATGCTTATATGGAATGCTGATATGGAATGAGTTCACTATTAGATAAGAAATAACAATGATTTTCGTATCCCTTAGGTTTCTGTTTTATCATTTTTTACTAGTGATTTAACAAATGAGTTTACTATTTTATTGTTATGGTGTGCAATTTGTTTGATAGTAATAAATGAATTAGCTGAACTAAAATGAGTTTACTGTTTTATAGTTTGTCTTTGTGGCTATGCTTTTTTTTTTTTCTATCTAATTTGTTTGATAGTAATAAGTTTTCTCTCTATTTTTCCCTTTATAAGTACCATCACAATGAGCTTGAGCAAGAGCAAGATTCCAATGATGATGTTATTGTGATGCCACAACCACCATCACTAAAAGATTAAAGTGAGGAGACAGTTTCAAAGCATGCAAATGGAAGAAAGAGGAAAAATTTATCTATGGTATGAGATCACTTTACTGAATGTTCTAAATCTAGTGATGATGATCCATATGCTAAATGTAACTATTGTGGTATGGTGTATGCATGTCATCCTAGAAGGAATGGAAATTCAACTATGAGAATGCATATTGAAAACTACTATAAAAAAATTCCTTATTAGATTAAGAAGTGTAAGTTAGATGTAACACAAAGTAAGTTGGTCTTTAAGAAGAATGAGAGTATCGGAGATAGTTTACATTCATCCGTTAGTTATTAGATGTTTACTATTGAGAGTGCTCGGAAACTACTTGCTGAGATGATTGTAATAGATGAGTTGCCATTTAAATTCGTGGAGAACCAAGGATTTAAGAGGTTTATGAATGAGACTTTGACGTTAGTAGAACCAAATTTTGTTCTTCCTTCTCGAAAAACAATTACTAGGGATATTTTGGGAATATATGATGGCATGAAAGTGAAGTTGAAAGAAATTTTTGTGAATCAAGGATATAGAGTGCCACTCACAACCGATACATGGTCATCAATCCAAAATATGAACTTTTTGGTTTTGACTGCACACTTTATTGATAAAGATTGGAAATTACATAAGAGAATTCTTAATTTCACCTAAATTGAGAATCATAGAGGGGAGACAATAGGAAAAAAAGGTTGAGAAATGTCTAAAACAGTGGGATATTGAAAGGGTTATGACATTGACAGTTGATAATTCTTCGTCAAATGATACTTCCATTGCTTATCTAAAGAAGCGTGTTAAGCATAGGTTGGTGTTAGATGGTGAGTTCTTGCATGTTTGATGTTGTGCACATATATTGAACTTAATTGTATGCGATGGCCTAAAAGATGTTAATGATTCATTGGTTCGAATTCGAGATGCCGTGAGGTTTGTTAGATATTTTTCTGCTCGACTTGCCACATTTAAGAAGTGTATCAAAGAGGAGAACATATATTGTAAAAGTATGTTGTGTCTTGATGTTCCAACTAGATGGAATTCTACTTATTTGATGCTTGAGGCAGCTGTGAAATTTGAAAAGACATTGAGAGGTTAGAAGACTACGACACAGTCTACATGAATGAGGAGGAAAAACCAACCACCAGGGATTGGGAAATTGCCAGAATATTTACAAATCCTTGTAAGTGTTCTATGAAGTAACTGTTAGGCTTTTAGGATCTTTGTATGTTACTTCCAATACAATCTTCCATGAGATTGGTATTGTTCAGAATTGCATAAAAGAATATTCAAGTGTAACTAGTCCTAATGATGTGCTTTTGCAAGAAATGGCAACGAAAATGCAAGAAAAGTTTGATAAGTATTGGGAAAAAAAAATATAAAAAATTTATTCTTGTATGTTGCGTTCGTTTTGGACCCTCGTTATAAGATGAAATTTCTTTTACATTGCCTAAGTCAATTATTTGATGTTGATGTGGAAAAAGCCGTAGGAAGTAAGGTAGAGGGTGTTTTGAGAGCATTGTTCAATTAATACAATTTGTCACCGTCAGTTGCTAATAAGGGACAATCTTCATGTACCACTAAAAGTTCTCTATTTAGAATTATAAGTACAAGTGCTTCTGAGGTTTTTCATTTTGATTTTGAAGATTTGGATGAAGATGATTCGCAAAGTATGGATTCATAAGTTGATATTTACTTACTGGAGTCTCGTGTTAAACACGAGGATAACTTTGATATCTTAGATTGGTGGAAGAGGAATTCTTCTAGATATAAGATTCTTAGCAAAATTGCACGAGATCTTTTAGCAGTTCCAGTATCCACAGTTGCTTCTGAGTCCGCATTCAACACTAGTGGGAGAGTAATTGATCTCATTATCTCCAACCACAATTGAGGCACTTGTATGAGCACAAAACTGGTTACATTCTGAACGAATTAGTATTGATTTACAACAATACTTGGAGGAAATTGCAGATGAAGAGGAAGGTTTATATATTCTAAACATATTTATATATATATTTTTTAACATATTTATTCATATATTTATTATAGTAACTACTAACAAGTTTGTAATTCTTTTCTTAGTCTTCATAACAGGTTTGAATGAAGCGGCAAAGGAAAAAAACAAGGAGAAGGAGTGTGATGTGACAAATAATGGGAAGAATGTGAAGGAGACCGATGTGAAAGGAAAATGAACAAATTTGAGAATAATGATTGACAAGTGAACAAATTTATTTGTATTGGTTGGACTTTTGGAATATGTTATTATGTTGTTATTAAGTGTTTGGCTTGTTATTTGCGTTCATGTGACTTAAACTTTGAGGGTAGTTGTTTGAAATTTGTGTATTGTGTACTTTGTAGAACTTTTTAGTTTTTAACTTCTTATTGTAGTCATTTGGACATGTTCTTATTGTGAATTGATATTTAAATTATGTTTAGAAAGATTTGTAAAATAATAAAAAAAAAGAGAGAGAGGGAATATACAAATTTCAAAATAAAGAAGAAGGAAAATAAAAGGCAAGAGAAAGTGGAAGGAAGAAGGAAAATAAAAGGCAAAAAAAAAGAGTTTAAAAATAGGGAAAAAATTAAACCAATTTTAAAAACCGAACCGAACCACACAAACAGTGTAGTTCAATTTTATATATAAAAGAATTCGGTTGGTATGGTTTGACTTCAAAATCGAACCGAACCAAACCGATTCCACCCCTATTGCATGTAATAGTGTCCCTCCAGTAAGTGTAAAGAATTGAGCCGTTACACCATATGTAATAGTGTCCCTCCAGTGAGTTGACTTCTCTCTATGAGTGTAATCCTTTGATTTGTATGGGTGAAAGTTTCCCATGTTGTCGACTCAATAAACTTACCATTTTGAGGACTTGTCCAAATAGAGAGTTGAGAACATAGCTACATAATATGAAATTCACTTTTTCCCGCCTTTAGGGTAAGTAGAAGAATTGCTCCCTTATGTGCTGACTCAAGGTCTTGAACAATGGAGTCCCTCCCTCTCATAGGCCTGAGAGGGATTTTGTTTATGGTGGACCATAAACAGGTTATTCATTCGATGATTAATGGGACTTAAGGAGTAAAAGGTAATTATAGGGGTAAAATGATAATTTGACCTAATTGTAATTATGAGCAATTTGTGAAGAATCGGCTTACTTGTAATGGTTATATCCATGAATACAATAATATTCTAAAATACGAATAGGAAAGTTGTGGGTCTTTAGTGGAATGATCCACAATTAATGAGTGTTGATTAATATAATTAAAGAAATTATTTAATTAATCTCGAATCATTGGAACTTCTAATTTGTAGGTCCATTAAATCCCCCTACTAGCTCACTAAGGATAAAACAAGAATCAAATTGTTTTGGAAGAATTTGAATTGTTCAAATTAAATTAGGGAATGTATATTAATTATATTATAATGTATATAAACACATTATAACAATTAATTTTGAATGAATGGGATTTGAAATTAAACTTTATAATATGGAAGAATAATATATTTGAAGAAGATTCACTATATGATTGGGATCCATATAAACTATATTTTAAAATTAATATAAATAAGATTCATATTAAAACTATAGAATATGAGAGAGATATTCATTTAAATATGATTCAAAGGTATATTTAACTAAATATATGATATTTAATCATGTTAATTAGATTAATTAATTATAAATAAACTTAAATTAAATTAATTTGATTTTAATTAAATAAAATTATAACTCCTTTGTAGTTACTGAAGAGTGGTGAACGTGAGAGGAAGTTATTTTTCCTCTCACCTCTGTCTCTGTTCTTTAAAAAATGCAGATTCTCATTGAAAATTATTCTTACAGTTTTTTTACATACTAATCTCTCCCTCTTTTTGAAGAATCCTTGACAATTTTACCGAGAAAAATCTCTGAAAATTCCTTCTTCCAAATAAAAAAAAAAAGTTCCCACACAATCTTTATTATTGGTGGAGAATAGCGGGGAAGACCACTTGGTGGTGTTCAATTTGGATTCTTGAATTGTTGTTCAAAGAAGAGGATTTGCCGTAGAAAGGAATACGAAGAATGTCTTCAGAGGTTATTTTCTTTTATTTATAAAGTTTAGTCCAAAAGCATGCTTAATTTATTGTATGTTTTTCTTTGTGTTTTCTGTAAAATTCCAAAAGTTTTAATTAATGGCATGACATTCACATGCTTCTACTAGAATTCAATCCCTTTGAAAATACATTTTAAACTTTCATAAAAGTAATAATTTAGTCTATAAATTTTAGTCGGTAACCATTTAGCCCCTATAATTTCATATTTGTTTCAATTTAGTCATTGAACTTTAAGAAATAGTGATTTAGTCCCTTTACCTTACAATTTGTAATGATCTAAGTCCCTGAGTAAAAAATATTAGTATGATTTAATGATTCTTCTTACATGTGTAGATTGATAAATTAATTGATAATCAAATTTATTTATAAACTATAAAGACTAAGTCGTTACATAATAAAAATTAATGCTTAATTTTGATGAAAAAATTTATGAAATGAACTAAATCGTTACAAATTGTAAAAGTATAAGGATTAAATGGTTACTTATTAAAATCCATGGTAGCCACTTATCTAGGATTTATTATCCTAAATACAAATATTGTAGGGTCAGACGAGTTATCTCATGAGATTAGTTTGAGGTGCGCGTAAGCTGACTTAGACACTCACACATATTAGAAAAAGACTATATTGTCTCTTTCATGAAAATTTATAAACAAAAACTGTTTTTCCTTTAACCAAGTCTAGTTTTAGCTTAATACAAAAAATAAGAAAATTAAATTAGAAGAGAAAATTAAATTTAAAAAAAACAACGAAATAAGATAAATTGTGAATCACACTATTAGTATTCTGGTCTGTGGTAGGATGTGGAATGATTGAGAAAAGAATTTTTTTTAAGTAAAATAAAACGAATCCGAATTGCATATTTTTTGGCTGTTAATATAAATTATATATCAGTTCGTCGCTTTAAAATATAAAAATCACATGAATAATAATATTAAAAATCTAGTGGAAAAATTGAATTCAAATTTCAACATTCAAAATTAAACAAAGATTTTTTTTTTTTAATTACATACAAACATGTTGTTAGAGTTAGTAAAAATAAAGGAGTATTCAATTTTAGTCTTTGAACTTTAGTTGATAATGATTTAGTCTTTACATTTCTAAATTTCTAATAGTTTAGGCCCCATTTGATAATCATTTTGTTTTTTTTTTTTTTTAAATTAAGTCTATTTCATCTATATTTCTTATAATGATTTGCAACTTTTCTTAAGTACAATGATTGAATTCTTAGCCAAATTTCAAAAACAAAACACTACCTTTTAAAAGCTAATTTTCTTAGTTCTCAAAATTTGGCTTGATTTTTTAAATCATTGGTGAAAAGTAGATAACAAAGAAATAGATTTGGAGGTGGTAGGAGTGTCTATAGACTTAATTTTAAAAAACAAAAACAAAAAACAAAATGGTCAAGAAACGGAACCTTAGTCATTAAAGTTTAATAAGTATAAATTTTCTCTCTGTACTTTATAATTTGTGACGATCTAATTTCTATCATGAAAAATATTGTTAATATCTAACAAGATTTCCTATACATATCAATGGATAAACTAATTAAAAGTCAAGTTTGTTTATAAATTATAAAGAATGAGTTATTACATCATCAAAATTAGTAATTGAGTTTGATGAGATTTTCTCAAAATGTGAACCGAATTATATACAAATTTGAAAGTATATGAACTAAATTGTTATATAAGTTCGATAATTAAATTGTTACAAATTTGAAAGTACATAAATTAAATTGCTATAAATTAAAGTTCAAAAACTAAATTGTTATTTATATGTAGTTCAACGCCTAAAATGATTTTTAATCTCTTTTTCTGGGGACTTTTGTACTAAGTTCCTTAAGGTCTGTTAGGCAATCTGAAAACATAAATTTGAAAACAATGGATTTAATGAAAACAAAGTAACATTTCATGTTTTTAGATATTTATTTGGTAGCATATCAGAATTCAAATTCCAATTTAACCAACTTTTCATAATGTGTTTGATATATATTTATAAACTATAAGATTTATTATGGTTACTCACTAAATATTAGGTTGAATATAAACTATTACTAATTATTAATTTATGAACTTGTTTTATGTTTAAAAAATTATATAATTATTATTCTGCAATATTATATAATATATAATATATAATATATAATTTAATTTAATCTAACAAAAATAATTGAATTTATAACATGAAATACTATATATGATAATGTTTTTTTTTTATTGTATAATTTTGCATTTCAAAATTTAAAATTCAAAATTTGAATACACTAGAAACGTAGAAATGTTGTTTTCAGAATTTACACAGTTTATATCACATGATCCACAAATAGTTTTCGAAAATAGAATTCAAATTGCTTATCAAACGCATATTTCACTATAACTAAAATTGAAAACATAAAACAAAATCTAAATTGCCTGTCGAGCCTACCTTTACTTTCTAGGACTAGTTGCTTAAATGGAATTCAAGCCCATAATAATTGAATATGTAGTACAAGGATAAAATAATTGCATATATAGAACAAAAAATGGAAAAAGATGAAAAAAAAAAAAAAACTACGCCCATCCACCATTTTGCGCGTTACTTCCTGGTTTTCTCAAATTGAAAGCTATCATTGATAGCTACTATTAGTGATAGCTTTCAATTTAAGAAGTGTGCTATTAGTGACTATCATCGATAGTTGCTACCAGTAGCTATCACTGATAGCTGTTATCAGTGGTAGCTTTTTGATTTGAGAAATGTGCTATCAGTGACTTTCACTGATAGCTGTTATCAGTTATAGCTTTCGATTTGAGAAGTGTGCTATTAGTTGCTATCGCTGATAGTTGCAAATAGTAATGCTGCTATCGATGATAACTTTTAGTTTAAGACATGTGCTATCAGTTGCTATGACTAATAGCTGCTATCAGTTGCTATCAGCGATACTGTTATCGGTGAATATCACTGATAGCTACTATTAATGATAACAACTGATAATTGCTATCAGTGATAGCTTTCAATTCGAGAAATGTGCTATCATTTATAGCTATTATTAGTGATGCTACTATTAGTTATAGCTTTCAATTTGAAAAATGGTCTATCAGTTGCTATCACTAATATGTTTCTATCAATGATAGCAAAATAGACACTGATATACCATTGTGTAAAATACCAAAAAAGTCCCGCTCGATTTTTCCTTTTCAGTCGATTTTTCCCTCAAACATTTCATCATCATATTCTTCTTCTTCTTCTCCTTCTCCTTCTTCTCCTTCTCCTTCTCCTCCTTCTCTTTCTTCTTCTTCTTCTATCACATTGTTTCACGTCGACTTGGTTATTTTCCATCACGTTGCTTCACGACGCTTCTTCGATCGAAGTTGATTGATCTTCCTCGACATTTTTCTATTTAGGTCAATTTCTTGTTACTATTATTTTAGGTCGTTGAAGCTACAGGAAAAGGAAAACGTACAAAGTTTAGACCAAATATATGTCCAATATAATTCTATTAGGTACATCATGAATTCTATCATTGATAGACAATATTACAAGTCTATAAATGTCTGTAAGTGATGGTCTATTAAAAAAGAACATTATTGTAAGCTCCATCTCACTTGGGAAAAGAACTGCTCACTGAGCTCTGATACCACTTGTTGTCCCAGACGATTATGATCTTCACGTTCACAATCACAAAACACTCAGATTTAACGGTCAATAACAATTCAAGCGTCAAAGGAGGTAGTATGTTGAGGCTTGAAATTCTTTTGTCATTTACCAAATGGCAGCTCGATCGTGAAGATGAAGATCTAAGAACTAAATGATAGTTCAATTATGTAAACAAATGGATGAAGCGCTAGACGATCGTGTAGATGATAGTTTACTTGAGCTAGATGATTGTGTAGATGACAACTGATGAGCTAAACGATCGTATAGACGATTAGACGAGGAGCTAAGCGATCAAGTACACGATGCGATAGGAACTACACAATCGTGTAAACGATACTTTAGTAAATTCTAAATGATCGTAAAGTTAGAAAGAAAAGATACCTGAGTTTAAGTGGTTTGGCCAAAGGCCTATGTCCACTGTGCATGTTGAAGAACAAGTTGTTGAGGAAGAAACTGAAGAAGAAAGTTGAACCACCAATTTTTTGCTAGAGCTATTTAAAAGAGTTTAAGCATTCATTTGGAGCATTTTGCAAGAGTTTGGATGTTGATATTGTCAATTTTCTTATCTCAAACTATTTTTTGGTTTGACATAAATATATTTAAACTACTATAAGTGTCTATCAATGTTTAAATATATATTATATACTTTTGAAGTCTATCATTTCCATAGTTTATTGATAGACATTGATAGACATCTATCGGTGTCTATCAACTCTCAACTAAATTACTATAATGCGATAATGGTTCTAGTTTCGATGCCAAAAAATAAATCAACCATGGATAATCCTAATATTGCAACAACTTTTACATGAAAAATGAAATCAATATATAAAATTCAATAACCAAAACTGATATACTGTATCAAATGGTAAAAAAGAAACGTTGACTTTCAAATTGGCCATTAGACAAGTAAAGTATCAATATCAATGATCAGTTCATCAAGTATCTTCATTTCAGAATAGCAGTGATATACACTGATTGAAAGATATCAGTGGATATCAACACAATGGTATATCAGTGTGTATAAATGATAGACAGTGATAGAAATCTATCAGTGTCTATCAGTATATATCAGTGTTTGTATAAATGGGTATATCACATGTTTCGATTTAGAAAAGGAATATAAACAAAGAAATACTGTTAGCGATGATAAGCTCAATGATAGAATTCATGTTATCATGAATTCTATCATTGAGCTTATCATCGCTAACAGTATCATTGATTGACAATGATAGAAGTCTATAAATGTATGTTAATGATTGTCTATTAAAAAAGAACATGATTGTAAGCTCCATCTCACTTGGGGAAAGAACTGCTCATTGAGCTCTGATACTACTTGTTGTCCCAGACGACTATGATCTTCATGTTCACAATCACAAAACACTCAGATTTAACGGTCAATAACAATTCAAGAGTTAGGGGAGGTAGTATGTTGAGGCTTGAAATTGTTCTGTTGTTTACCAAATGGCAGCTCGATCGTGTAGACGAAGCTCCAAGAATTGAACGATAGTTCAATTATGTAAATGATTGGATAAAATGCTAGACGATCGTGTAAACGACGGTTGAATGGAGTTAGACGATCGTGTAGACGACAGTTGATGAGCTAAATGATCGTATAGACGATTGGATGCGGCTAAACGATCAAGTATACGATGCGATAGGAACTACACGATCGTGTAAACGATACTTTAGTAAATTCTAAACGATCGTAGTATCTATCAATGTTCAAATAAAATCTGTAGCAAAAAAAAAAAAAAACCTGAGGAAAGTTGCAGCCCAACTTTTACATAAAAAAAAAGCCTAGTGCAGAGGGCTTATTTGTAAAGGGCAAGTCAAAACAGAACAATAAGGAAAAAGGAAAATAGAGCTCAAATAAAGAAGGGAAAGAAAAGTCCAAGGTTAGATGTAAATATTGTAAAAAACTTGGACATTTAATCAAAGATTGCAGAACTTTGAAGTGGAAGAATGAGAAAAAAAATAAGCAATCATAACCATAACCGAAAGTCCAACCTAACCAGTCAGGTGAAGCCTCAGTTTGTGAGGATCTTACTTCTATTCAGATGCTTTGGCTACCTCTAATTGTAAGGCAGAAGAAGAAACTAATAAGAACCTAGATTGGGTTCTAGATTCAGGGTGTTCTTTCCACATGACACCCCATAAAGACTGGTTTAGTACCTACAGAGAGTTGGATAGAGGATCTGTCTACATGGGAAACAACAACTCATGTTCAATGATTGGGATTGGCTCAGTCTCACTAAAACTAGAAGATGGAACAGCAAGCTATTGAGGAATGTCAGACATGTGCCTAAGCTGAAGAGAAATCTAATTTCACTAGGCATGCTTGATTCTATTGGCTGTGAATACAGAGGCAAGGAAGGTTACAATGAAGTCTTGAAGAACAATAATCCTATCCTTAGAGGGGTGAAGATTAAGGGAGTGTATGTTGTTCAAGGAGTTCATAAAGTTCACTCAGCTTTGATTGTGACTCAGAAGTAGCCTACTGAAGGAGATCTTTGACACAAAAGACTATCACACATTAGTGCCAAAGGTCTACAAGCTCTTGCTAACCAAAGAATTCTACCTAAGGGAGTTCATCAGAGCCTATTCTTTTGTGAACATTGTGTGATAGGGAAGGCTACTAGGCAGAGTTTTGTGAAGGCTCAGCACACAACCAAGGCCATCCTTGACTATGTGCATTCGGACCTATGGGGTTCTTCGCCTTTTCAGTCCTTAAGTAGAGCCAGGTATTTCTTAACCTTTGTTGATGACTATTCTAGAAAAAGTTGGATCTATTTCCTTAAATCTAAGGATTTAGCTTTTGAAAAGTTCAAAGAATGGAAAATCAAGGTTGAAAAATTGTCTAACTGTCAAATTAAGTGTCTAAGAACTGATAATGAGCTTGAGTACTGTGCAGAGGAGTTCAATGTTTTTTGTAGATAACATAGTATAACTAGACACAAGTGAGTTAGGTATACACCCCAGCAAAATGGGGTGGCAGAGAGATTGAACAGAACAATAATGGAGAGAGTAAGCCTATTGTCTGATGCTATACTTTCTAAAAATTTTTTGGGTAGAAGCAGCCTCATACACTATCTATACACTGAATAGATACCCTCATGCATCTCTTAACCTTCTAACCTCTGAAGAAAGATGGACCAAAAATCTTCCTAACTTAAATAGCCTAAGGGTGTTTGGTTGCACTGGTTTTGTTCATCAGAGTAAAGGAAAATTAGCTGCCAGAGCCGTGAAATGTATGTTTTTGGGCTTCACAGAAGGTGTTAAGGGGTTTAGAATGTGGCACCCTACTGAGAAGAGATGCATCACCAGCAGAGATGTTGTTTTCAGAGAAGATGAAATGTATACGCAGAGATTTAATCCTAATGTTTTAGCACCTCAAGTGAAGAATGATAAAATTGAGGTGGAGCAAGTTCTAATCCCTACTTCTGATCCTTCAAGCTCTGAATCATTTTTTTGATCAACTACCTCATCTAGAAGAAGAAGTAGAAAATGCCACTATTGATCCTGAGCAAGAAGAACCAGATTTGAAAGGGTACAGCCTAGCTAAAGATAGGCAGAGAAGAACCATTGTGCCACGTTCAAGGTATGAAGACTACTTAGCTTTGAATGCTTCTGATTTATCTAATGATTCAGAACCCTCAACCTTTGAAGAAGAAATGAGTTGTTCTAAAGCTAAGATGTGGATAGAAGCTATGAATGAAGAGTTTGATTCACTAGTGAGAAACAACACTTGGGAGTTGACACCTTTGCCAAAAGGATTCAAGCCAATTACATCCAAATGGGTGTACAAGTTGAAGGAGGGTTTTCCTAATGATCAAGGACCTAGATTTAAAGCTAGGTTGGTTGCTAAGGGTTTTATACAGAGGCCGGGTGTTGATTTTAATGAGATTTTTTCTCCAGTGGTCAAGCAGACTTCTATTAGATTGTTGTTGTCTATTGTGGCTCAAAATAACCTAGAGCTGGAGCAACTAGAAGTTAAAACAACTTTTCTACATGGCTTCCTAGAGAAAGTTATCTATATGAGCCAACCAAATGGGTATGAGGTCAGAGGGAAAGAAGACTATGTATGCCTACTTAAAAAGTCTATCTACGGCCTCAAACAGTTCTCTAGATGCTGGAATAGAAAGTTTAGTGATTTTGTACAGAAGAATGACTTTTATAAAAGCTCTTATGACAGTTGTGTTTACATAAACACATATTCCTACACTTATCCCATCTATTGTTACTATATGTGGATGACATGCTTTTATCAGGAGCAACTGTGAAAGAACTAAATAAAGTAAAACATTTACTCAAGTCAGAGTTCGAAATGAAAGACATGGGAAATGCAACAAGAATACTAGGCATTGACATTATTAGAAATAGAAAAACTAGTATTCTAAGCATTGATCAGTCACAATATTGCAGTAAATTGTTAAATAAGTATCAAATGACAAAGGCCAAATCAGTATCTACTCCTATAGCTAACCATTTCAAACTCTCAGCAGAAAATTCACCCAGAGAATCAGATATTGAACATCAGAAGATAATGTCAACAGTCCCCTATTCCCAAGTTGTGGGAAGCTTAATGTATCTAATGGTGTCTAAAGACCTGACATTGCCTATGCTACTAGCCTGGTGAGTAGATACATGGCTAATCTGAGTAAGAGACACTGGGAGGCAACAAAGTGGATAATGAGGTATCTTAAGGGTACTTCTAATGCTAAACTAATGTACCAACAGCTTCCAGACAGTGAACCAGAGCTGATTGGGTATGTTGACTCAGATTATGTTGGAGATCTAGACAAGAGGAGGTCATTATTCAGGTATATCTTCCTATATGGAAAGTGTGTCCTAAGCTGGAAGGCTATTTTACAATCAGTAGTAGCCCTTTCTACTACGAAGCAGAGTTTATTGCCTTTTCAAAGACAGTAAAGGAAGGCCTATGACTAAAGCGTCTCCTATGTGACTTCGGAATTAAACAGAATACAGTGAAGATATTTTGTGACAATCAGAGTACCATACATTTATATAAGCATCCTCAGTACCATAACAGAACTAAACATATTGATGTTAAATATCATTTCATTCGAGAACAGATAGAAGCAAAACAGATTGAAGTTCTGAAAGTACATACCTCAGAGAATGCCTCTGACATGTTGACAAAGACAGTCACTCAGCTCAAACTTCAGAAGTGCCTTGATATTATAGGGTTTGAGTTGAGAGACAAAGGTTAAAGAAGAAGACAGTCAGATTAGAGAAGCTGAAGAAAACTTGAAGTTTATTTCAAGGTGGAGATTGTTAATATAGAAAGGTGAAAACAACTTCAAAGTAGTTACAAATCTGTTACATTAAAGCTACCTTTAAATACACTGTGTAACAAATTGTAAAAGTAAGAGAGGAAAAATTGTACAAAGTGATCAAGAAAGCTTGAGACTTATCTTGTAGCAATCTTGTAATATTTCCTAATAAAAACTCCCGTTAGCTTCTTTGTGGACGTAGGCTATCCTTGGCCGAACCACGTAAACTATCGTGTTCATCTTCTTCTCCGATCGTCTTGTTCTATCATGTACCTTTGATCCATCGATCGTGTATCTTTTAGCCAACGATCGTTTACCTCGGCACCCCTATCGTGTAGATGCTCATCGTCTTGAACCCCATCGTCTAGACGATCTTCAGTAAAGCCTTCATCGTCTAGACGACTCTTCCCTTATCGTCTAGACGACTTTCTGCTTTACATCCCATCGCCTAGACGACTGCAGCTTCATCGCCCCGACGATTTCCGGCAGCATCTCCCTCCAGTTCTCTCTTTTCTTTTCTCTCTATTTTCTCTACAACAAAGAAAAGAAAAGTATAGACATTAAAGTTCTACAATCAACAACAGTGCCAAGTTCTAATCTCAGCCATCAAGGTGTAGGGTCGAGATTTCTCATCACACGGATTGTACTTTTAGCACTTTGTTTTGTGTATGTGTGAATAACAAAGGTGGTATCCGGTATTCGTATAGGACCTGAGTATTGTTAAGCCCAAAAGATCAATTGCAGTGTGTATTTTTCAGCCCATATTTCTCTTCTCAAGTCCAACACCAAGTAAATCAAAATTGAAAAAAGTCGTATATGAACTTGGTCTAACAAGCAGTTTTCAACTCAGGATAGTTAGATTAATTAAACAATAAATCGTTATTTCTTAAATACAAGGTAGATTTGTGTAATTGGTTTCTTGGGCCTATTGGTTTTTAGATGAAAATCTGTGGGTTGTTTGTAAATTTATTGACGATCATCAATATTTTATCAATGTTATCACAGAAGCACATTTTTTAGCGTAGGTGAATGTGTTAAGCTTGTTCTGAAGATTATCGATAAAATTTAGTGTCAGTTTCATGTTATGATTAACTACATGATGAAAAAAGCATAGCGTTAATATTAGTTAGGAGTCGGGACAAAGCATAGAGGGATTAGGAACTAGTTAATTTTGTTGGATGAGAATGCGATCAAAGTCCCACATCGATTAAATAAGAAGATGATCATAGGTTTATAACGGATGACAACTATCTCCAATGACATGAGACCTTTTGGGTGGCTTCAAAAGCAAAGCAAGGAGGGTTTATATCCAAAGTGGACAATATCATATCATTGTGGAGACTCCATAGTATCTCATCCTAGCACTTTTGAAGCTTTTTTTTGATATGCATAGCTAATTAACATACATTCTCGGTCGCATTCCTAACCCAATCCTACTCTTAATTACTTAAAAGTATGTTTTTGTGTTCTCAGGTTGGATTTCTACAGAATTCTTGAAAGAGTAGGGTCATCCACGTTAGGCAACAATAAGTATAAAGCTTGAAATGATGAATCACAATGAGGTGATGGATCTCATTTGATTAAGACCCACTCCAATTTAATTGAGAATCTATCTTTACCCAAAATGAACAAAAACACATGCTATGTTCACTTTTTTTAAGTGGTTGTGGGGTTATAATTAAGCATTATATGCAAATGAGATTGATTTGGAATTTTTCTTACCAAATGAGACACACTTGCATTGGCATTTAAATAATCTAATTATGTTTGTTTACAAAAAATTATGTATATTCTCATACACAACTTTATTTCTCCCTCCTTGATCCACTAAATGTATTCATGTATGTGTATCATTAAAGTTCTTTTGTCTTCTCCCCCCTCTCTCACTTTTTGCCCTTTCTTTTTCACTCACCCTTGAAGTTGAAGCTAGGGGCCTTGAGATGAAAGGGATTTAGTAGGATGATGCAGGATGCATTGAATTGTCTTCTCATTCATATATTGTTTAGTAAAAAATGACTTGGGATAGATTAGTGACTAATAAATGTGATTAATGAGTTTAAATGTAACTATTGATATATTGCTAATAAGAAGGATTTATCATTCGACAAATGTGCGTGAGAGTTGAGTTTCAAATTACGTGAGAGTGAGATTTGAACCTTGTTTTTTATCCTTTAATTAATTTGAGGGTAAATAGCTTAATCACTTTAAAATTATGGTTAGATTTTGAAATGCTCTAAGTCTAGGATTCAAAATTCAGATTTGACGCCTATGGACTCTCACATTCCTTTACAATCTAATACATTTATAGACACATAGGGCTCTCACATTATGAGAAAGTGCATCATGTTGATATAAGTAGTAACTACTAATTCTTTTAATATTTTTTTAACCATACTGTCATATCTTCACGTCTTTTCCTCCATAAGAATCCCATAGAGATGACTAATTGGATAAGGTTTTGAAAAGAACCTACTCCAACCAATCAAAATGAAGAGAACCATTTTGAATTAAACAAAGTTGAAGAAAAACAAAATTATATTTATCTTACTTATAAATAAATTCCAATTCGTTGACTATTACTTATTAAATCTTGCTCTATAATTAGTACCTACCTTAGAGAAAAAGGAAATTATTGACATTCTCCTTCTTTATTCACACAATATTGTTAGATCGGACTTTCAATCATTCGAATATGGTCTCGGTTCATTTACGTAAACATGAATGAATGAAAGAAAAGAAATAAAGGGGAACATCATGTGGCTCCTATTGACCATGGGCTTATTTTGCTTTTGCATGAAGCTATGGGGGAAAAAGAGAGGGAAATAAAAGCAAAAACAATATGGGTTGATGCAAAGGCAAGAAGTAGTGGTGAAGTAGAGGCAGAACATCAGAATCCTAGTTGGATATAATCATAAAGTTATAGAATCTCTTCTCTTCCATTTTTATATACATATAAAAAAATGGTTCGTTCCTTTTGCCCTTTGTATATAATTTAACCCTTCAATGGGATTTCCTTTCATCCCTTTTGCTTTTATGCGAAGAAAGTTTTGACGATGGATACATATTATTTTAATACATTAGAATTGATTTGCCTCTATTATATGCTTTGGCGTGGTTGTAAAGATAACTACACTCCAAATTCCATTTCTTATACAATCAATATATATATATATATATATATATATATAAACTCCATCAATTTCACAAGCCAACCCAAAACCAAATTCCAAATCCATTATTAAAAAAAAAAAAAAAAAAAAAAAAACCAATCCAAGAAAAGAAAGGAATTGCGTCCATATTCTCTTTTATTTCTTCTCATCATTAATCATTTCCCCTCGTTCCCTTCTTTCTCTCTCCCCTTAATTTTATGCCATGTTCTTCCATATTCCTCTTCTCTTTCTCCTCTCTTTCTCAGGTATTCATTTCTTTCCTTTCTTTTCTTTTCCTTTTTTGAATATAACCCATGATTTTAATTGCTTAAATTTGGAGAAATTCTGAGGTTAATTACTTTTTTTTTCCCCTCAGGGTTTGGGGGTGGTTTAAGAGGAGCTACATCGTTGGGTATAAACTATGGTCAAATCGGCAATAATTTACCATCACCCGATAAGGTTTTGGATATGTTGACGGCATTAAGGATTACAAAAGTAAGAATCTACGACACTAATCCGGAGGTTTTATCGGCATTTGCCAACTCTAAGGTTGAGATTATTGTTACCGTTGAAAATGAAATGTTGGCCCAACTTATGGACGCCCAACAAGCCCTCCAATGGGTTACTGCTCGCATCAAACCTTACGTTCCTGCAACTCGAATTACCGGAATTGCGGTTGGTAACGAGGTTAGTTAAATCATTAGCTACTCAACTCAAACGTTTATGTCGTATACATTTCTTTTCGACCATTATGGTTTTTATCTCTCTCTTTTCTTTTCTTTTTTTTTGTCTGAAAATATTTCTGCTTTCAACCACAGTAGTTTTCATTTTTTTACATCTCTTTTACTTTTTATTGAAAATAATTTAAAAAGTATCTCATTCTCTCTCCTCTCTTTCTTCTCATCTATTATTGTCCTCATTTACCATTTCCACCAATGTTAATATACCAAAAAGTGAGAGATTCGAACCAAAAAATTCTTTATTAGGAACACATTTTCCCGATGGTTTTTCATTAAGCATCGTTAATTGAAATCATTTCTCAAATTTTAGAGAATTAACTTTTTTTTATATAATTTTTATAACTTATTTGATAACAAATTTGTTTTATTTTTGGTCTTCGAGAATTTAAACTTATACACATTGGTTCCACCCACAAATTTCTATATTTTATTATCTACTAATTTCTTTTAATATTTTCAAAAATCAAACTATGTTTTAAGACTAAAGAAAAAAAAGTAATTTTAAAAAAATTATACTTATTTTTAGAATTTGACTATAAATTCAATTTTTTTAAAAATAAAAGTGTAAACAATAAAAAAATTCAATTAAAAAAAAAAACAAAAAAAACAAGGACCTACACACCTAAGACTCCATTGATATAAAGTATGATTTCATTTTTTTATTCATCTCTTAGAGAAAAAAAATATACAAGTAGAAAAAAAAATTGAATCGAATAAGAATTATTCTTTTATTTTAAAATTAAAAAAAAAAATGATTCGAATTTTTGACTTTTTGATCGAAAATATATAGACTTTTAACTAACCAATGAATATTATTAATAGGTATTTACAGACAACGACATGACGTTAATGGAGACACTAGTCCCAGCCATGTTAAGCATCCACACAGCCTTAACCCAACTAGGCCTAGACGCCATAAAAATCTCAACACCAAGTTCCTTAGCCGTCCTACAAGAATCGTATCCACCCTCCGCCGGAAGTTTCAAGCCAGAAATCACGGGAATCATGTCACAATTCTTACAGTTCCTGTCAACAACAAAATCCCCATTTTGGATAAACGCATACCCGTATTTCGCATACAAAGGCGACCCAAATTCCGTCCCTTTAGAATACGTATTATTCAACCCAAATCCAGGCATGATCGATCCATTCACAAGGCTTCATTATGACAACATGCTTTATGCTCAAGCTGATGCTGTTCTTTTTGCAATGGCTAAAATGGGTTTTGGTGGAATTGAAGTTAGGATTTCAGAGACTGGTTGGCCTTCTAAAGGAGACCCAGATGAGACAGGGGCTACTGTTGAAAATGCTGCTAATTATAATAGGAATTTGTTGAGAAGACAAATGGCCAATGAAGGAACTCCTTTGAGACCTAATTTGAGACTTGAGATTTATCTCTTTGCTTTGTTTAATGAGAATTTGAAACCTGGGCCTACTAGTGAAAGGAATTATGGCCTTTATCAACCTGATGGAACCATGGCTTATAATGTCGGCCTCATCTCCTCCTTTAAAGGCTCTTCTTCTTCTTTCTCACCTTCTTCCATTTCTCTCTCCTCCTCTGCTTCCACAAACCCAAAGGTAATTCACCCTTAGAAGTTTGATTACTCTTCGGTTTTTTTTCAAGTTTAGTCCCTGAACTTTTCAATTTTTGTTTACTTAGTCTTTAAACTTTAACAATTGTCTTATAGGTTCTTCAACTTTCAACTTTATGTTTATTTAGTCTCTAGACTTAAAAAAAAAAAAAAAAAAAGTCTTTTGAGGTCTTTCGACTTTCAAATTTATGCCAATTACTTTTAAATTTATATATATTTAATCTTTAAATTTTAAAAAAATGTCTTATATATCCTTTTTTTGTGTCAATTATGTTTAAGTTTATGTTTATTTAGTCTTTGAACTTAAAAAAAATGTCTTATAGATCCTAAGTTGTGTCAATTATGTATCAAATAGGTTATTGACCTATTCGACGTTGTTTAAAATTTCATCGGCCTACTAGACACTAGATCAAAAGTTTAGAGTCTTATTAGACATGAAATTCAATATATATATATATATATATATATATATATTATATCAATTATTTTCTTAGAGAAATTCAAATATAGATTTTTTAAACATAACATTGAAAGTTTAGAAACCTATTAAACATTTTCTTAAAGTTCATGGACCTTTTGAACAAAAGTTTGAAAGTTCAGGGATTAAATTTGTAATTTAATCAGTTTTTTTTTTCCTTTTGTTAATTCCAATACAAAAATTAAATTGTAATAAGAGCCCAAGAATGGGGTTTGGCTGTTTGTATAAATAAATATGAATTCAAGATAATTTGTTGAATTTGATTGAATTAAAAGCTGATTTTATTTTATTTGTTTTGTTTTGTTTTGTGTTTTTTTTTTTTTTTTTTTTTTTGGTTGGAAATGAATTTACATTGAATTGAACAGGGTGCAACCATGGGATATTATCAAAGCTTGGTGTACTGGATGTTTGTGTATTTGCTGACCTATCAAGTTTTTATGAGAAGGCCATTGTATAATTAAATTTAGGTTAACTATAATAATATATATTTTTTTCATCTCGGACTTAGTAAATTTTAGTTCTTTCATTTTTATTTTTAAATGTTCAAATTTAGTTTATTGTAATGTTAATAAATATTAAAAATAGTCGTTATTAGTTTGAGGTTACATTTCTCATACCTAATCTAAGAAACACACATAAAACCATCATTGTTTGAGAAATTGGTACAATATTGATGTAGTTTAATTTCCAAAATTTTAGAATAAAGGGCTTTAAGGACTTTTACCCTTTTATCTATTATTTTCTCTTTTTGTTAAAGTTATTAGTATCGAAAGTTAAAATTAAATTTCTGTGTTTAAATTGTGATTAATGAAGTAGTCAAAATGAGCTTAGTTCAACTATATAAAAATTGTATTATGAATAGGTCCGATCCTCCCTCCCTACTTTTCTAAAAAAATAATAATAATGAAGCCAATATATGTTCGGTAATTGTTTCTCAGAATATTTTTTCCTAATAAAAAAAAAGACGTATAAATGCATTTAGAATTATATGTTTTAAATTTCTTGTTCTCACAAATACTAAATTAAAAATTGAAATTTTAAGTTTTAGAAATAAAATATTAAATTATGTTATATTTAATCTTTAGTATTTATTATACATTTTGTAAGAAAAAAAAAAAGTAACGTTGTTTTTTTTTTGTGTTTGAAAAATTGAATTTAGGAAACAAGAGTAATAAGGAAAAATAAAATAGTTTATGTGTATATATAGATGTGTTTGTGGTCAAGAAACATTTGTCGTACTAAAAAAATTATTAATTTTCTCAAAAAAATTTATCATTATTATTTTGAGGAAACAAACCACACAGCAACCAAATTAAAGCAAATTAAACCACAAAGGTGGGTGATTAAAAGAAGAGAAAAAAAATTTATTACTATTTTATTTTTTATTTTTATTTTATTTGAAAATATTAGAGTTCATAAAAACTCAAAACCACTAAGTTACACAATAAATCATCTTCAAGACTAGAGAAAATCCACGAGGAAAAATTAAGAGTCCAGAAAGTGCCATCATCTCCCAAAGTAGAAGAATCAAGTCACACACCAGAATATTTATAAAAAGTAATTTCCCTCGTCAGAAAATGAGCTATTAAATTATTCTTCCTATAGCATTTAACAAAAGGACACGTGCTTTATTGATAGACACGGATAGATCATTATCATATATTACTGATAAACACTAATAGACAATGACATTTTGTTATATTTATAAATATTTTGGTTATTTTTTTTAATATTCGAAAACAATCCCATTTTGATAATGTTTTTGGTGAACTATATCATGAAAAGATTTTTTTTTTTTTAAAAAAAAAATATTGAAGAGAAGTGCATGTCCATACATATATGTTATATATATATATATATATATTTATTTTGTAATATATACATTGCATCATTGTCTGCAAAAAGGGGAAACTAAAATTGTATATTCTTTTATGGGACGTGGAATCCACATGCAATTATTGCTCTTTACATGAAAAAAGCTTTCTAGGTTTTACTTTTATTCTATCCTTTTATTTGCAAGTCCATCGAAAAATGTGGGAATACAAATAATATAAGTGAATAAGAAATAACCCATTATCCACATATCATAGACGATGTTTTTTCTTCTTCTTTATTATGATACTCAATCGTCATAAGTGAATATATACTTGATATTAAAAAAACATGTTTCATTAACTTAACAAATTGTTAATTCTATGAAAAGAACATTAAAGTTTAAGATTAACATAAACGATCATCTTTTTGTATATCTTCTAATTGATGGTCTACTTTTAAAATAATAAGACGCTCTTTCAAAATAGTTTTACTTTCAAATAATATTAATATAGATTTAATCGTTACCTTATATATTCAAAGTATAAAACATCTCCATAAGATCATCCTAACTTAAATGTGAAATTATGTTGTACATTATCCTCAAACACATACAACATTTTTTTGGTTGAGTTTGTAGCTAGTACTTTCCGACCTAATGAATAGATCTAAAAAAACTTTCTATTTCTCGTTTAAAATCTCCCTCTTTGATTCACACATATAGATCATTTGTTTAAATAATTCGTATATAGAGAGATTAAGATTATAATACTTGTGTTACAAAAAGAAACACCCCCAAAAGACAAGGGGAAAAAGAAGCCAAAAGTGTACAAAGTGAAGGGACATTGCATATTGTTGTGAAATGTGTTTTTAATTATCATGTTTAATGTTTAAGTGATAATGGTCGGCCAAAAAGTGCTTTATTTTGTGGTAAAAAAAACCAACCATGAGAAAAGATTGGTTGTTTGGATGTGCTTTTTACATGAAAAATAGCTTCTTTTTTTAGCCCTTTCCATTCATTTCTCTTTTCTCTCTTTGATATTGGATCAATGGTTAGGGATGAAAGGGCAGAGAGTTTACGGTCAGCCTTTGAGGATGGTGATGAGGATTGGCCTATATTTGTGATATCAACCAACATGGTGCACATGTGCTTTTCCACGATTTTTTATGGGACACCTCACCTATATGCATGATATCAACTATTATATCAATCATCTCAATTAAGTAAAGGGTTTTTTTCCCTTTTATTTTGTTGTCTTTTCAAAATGTGATTATTAGACCTCCTTTTTGTCTTTGGGTTAATCAATGAGATGGATGTTTAAGAACACTCTAGAATTTTTATCCAAAAGTTCCATCAAGAGAGATGTTTGAATTTCAATTGAGAGTTAAAAAGGAGAAGAAGATTGAACTTAACAAAAATCGGAGATAGTTATTATTGTGCAACATCATATTAGTCTTCTTGAAGATTTGAACTGAATGATAAGTGATATTTATATGCATTGAGTTGAATCCCGTTGCACATACCAAACTATTTATTAGAGAAGTGGTTATACATACAATAGGGAATAGGATTCAATACATTTATCTATTAGGTTAATTAATTACAAGTTCAATCCTAGTTAACTAATTATATTTATCTATTAGATAAAGAGCTATTCATTTGCTGAATGGAGAGAGAGAGATTAGATTGATAATCTCTCCATCCATTAAGTCCTCAACGTATAAGACCTAAGTATAGCTCTCATCTGGAAATATCCAACATTTCAATGTTAACAGAATTCAGAATGGTATTGCTAATGGAATTTGCAAGATGAGTGGGATCGATGATTTAGTCAAGTGTGGGAGACTCAATTTCTTTCTAATTAGTTGATTACACTTTTTGAGTAAGATAAGGAAATGTAACTATTTGTGCATGCATGAGCTGTAATTCCTATTTACTCGTTTGTAGGAACTTGTTATTATGAACATTCTAACTTCAGTAGTTAAAATATCTCTACTATCTGATTCAATTTAATTACATATGATATACATTATTGTTCTTGGTTTTGTAGGGAGAGAAGTTTGGAGGAACTTCATGCTACAAAAACCACCAAAAACCAACTCAACAATCCATCACCATAGAAAAACCAAGGCAAAAGCTTTGAATTGAAGTCTTATAATGTTGGGGATCAAGGGTTCTTAAATGAAGTCTTTACTTGGTGGTATAGACTTCCTTTCAGAATCAACTATCTCAAGATCTTTCAGAAGGAAAATAGTGAAAATGATTCAGATGTGCAATTCTATTCTTGACTTTATGAGATTTATATATATAGTCTTAGATTTTGTTATAACGATCTTTTGGTTTCAGGTTAAAAATCATGTGTTTAATTGTTAATTCTTTCTGTACGGATTGAATTGTTAATTATTTAGATTTTGTTTGATAATCATTTAGTTTTAGGTTAAAAATTATGTGTTCAATCTCTATTATCTGTCTAATTAGAATGTGTTTAAATTGATTTTTTAATTGTTTAGACTCTATTTGATAACAATTTAGTCTTAAATTAAAAAGATGATAATTGGATAAGAAGGAGATTGATGTACATAATTTTTTTTCCTTTTCTTTTAGATAAAATCACTTCACAAATTCAATTTTTAGCACAGGTTTAAAAGTCAAATCAAGTTGTGAATTTTTTTTTTTTTGACGTTAAATATTAGTTTTTTGTTTTTCTAAATTAGGCTCGTCTCTATCAATACTAAAATAAGAAAACTATAAGTATAACAAGTGCTTAGGTAGGAAATTTGAAAACCATGGTAAAATATTAAGTGATAAGAAAACAAACATAATGTTATTTGTAAAAACCATGAACTCTTGTCTGCAAGATGGTAGCTCTGGAGAAAACTTCAACAAAGATTCCATTGAACGTGACGAAAGGCGGCCTACAAAACTGGGATGTAGGACTGTAGAAATATTTGTCCTTGCCCACATATTTAGGTATTGTGCTTTTATAATTTCTCTATAAAAGCCAGAAAATTTTTTAGTTGGGAAGCTTCTTACTCTTTCAACTCTTTTTGCTAGCATGCATAATAATTTTCTTTTGCTTTATTCAACAAATTCGATGTCAAATAGTATATTTTTGTGTCCACTAAAAATTTTCCTTCCTAGAGATGGCCCATCAAAGCCCTAACCTTTGTACTGAAGGAATTCTTATCAAAGAGTATCTCTGAGCGGAAGTAAGATCGTTCCAAACTCATTGTGACAGAATGCGAGCATTTAACAACTAATTACAGACATGTTTTTGAAACTTAAACCAGAAGAGAACAAGAAACGTACCAGTTGAAGAACCCTTTATAGCTTTAGAACTCGTTTTCGTACAAAGACTGCTCCTCTCACTCTCGCTGAGAACGTCCAAGCAATCGTCCACCAAAATCCAGTCGCCTACCCACGAATGGACACCACACGAACACAGCAGGGAGGACACCACCACTTAGAACCCTCGGTATTCTAGGTGTGAGAGTCCAGGAGGTGTGGACTTTGTTGGATTTGACAGAGAGAAGTAGGAAGAGAAGATCGTATACCATGAACAAGCAAGTGGGAGAAGGCAGATGTCTATCGTATAGACGATGCTTGATCGTTTAGGAAGAGGTACACGATCGTTTAGTAAAAGGGTCGAGATTGTATAGACGATCGTTTAACAAACACTCGGGCGTGCGATCGTTTAGGAAAAAGTTAGACAATTGTTTAACAAATCCCATGCAATCGTTTAGTAAACTGCGCGCGTGTATACGATCGTTTAGAAACATTGAGCTATTGTGTAGGCTATCGGTTTTCTATGCGATAGACAGTATACACTCAACATGAGCGAATGTCTAATCTCTTTGCAAAATGAAAACGATTTTCATTTTAATCTCCAGTTACGAAAACTGAATGCAACCTCCCACTATCACACGGCTACGGAGAAAATGCCGGCACAATTATCCTATAAATGTCTAAAAATAAATAATAAATATAATCATATTATATTCATTAACCTATGGTTTAATATCACATCAAATGCAACATATGAACCATAGTCTTTTCTCCTCCACTAGATATAAATCATATTTATATAATTTTTCTCCAAATAATGTATCTCATACATAATGTCAATCATATAATATATAATTGACCTATTCAATCATATCATATATATTTGAACTCCCTCTTGTCAATTTGAACACTTCAAACTGACCCAAAAACTGATTCTCAACTTGAATCCATTGAGCTACCAAGGAGACCTTATGGACCTATGGCTCGAAGCTCCAACGGTACGTGAATAGCTGACTAAACTCTTTAGCCAGGAGATCCACCATCCGTTAGCTGCTAGGCATTCCACTAAAGACCAGGTGCACTCTTCTTGCTATAGATATATTTCTATGTCCATTGGATATAACCAATCAACAGTAGGATAACCCTCACAGATGCTCGTAAGTACAATTGGGCCAATTTACCGTTTTGCTCTTGTAGTTACATCTAACTTCTTAAGTACCACTAATCCATCTAATGAACAATACAACAAAGTCCTACTACGTGTGGACACCTCTCGGACCATGAGAAGGTGTGTAGCACCACATCGTTCAAGCCTCAGAATCAACCCTTAAGGGAGAAATCTATCTACTTACCCCTGCTTCGGGGAAGGAGTGAATTCCATCTTGTGTAGCTGAGTTCCCAGCTCCCAAATAAGACGAATCCCCAAAGTGGTAGGTTTGAGTCGGCGATTTGGCCATTCGCACCCATGAAAATCAAAGAACCGCCTTCAAAGGCAAGAGTTCTCAACTCACCCAGGATTGAGGTTGTGTTACTTAGGTCATCCTAATGAAGTGAAATCTTTGTCATGAACAACGTTATATAACGAGACTATAACACTTCGTGATCCGGTCTTATACAAACTCCTTTGTATAGGACACCCTCGCTCGCATGTCTCCATATGAATGATCAGGATTAGACCATCTGTAGCAAGTCACAACACTTGTAACTATTCTACAAAGCGGGCTGCATCTGTAGCGTTACTAGGATGAGGTTTCCCTCCTATATCCATATACTATAGATCTTTTTGGTTATCACTTAAGACATGATCCACTTGTATGTCTCCACATACATGCTTAAGTTACATACGATAACTAGAGATCTTAGTTTATTAGTTTGTGGTAAAGTAAATAAAATATCCAATGTTCATAGACAAAAATGAAGAAAATATCATATATTATACATCACAAGCATTTATTCAAAACTGTGTTTACAAACTACAGGATACGAGAGTTTAGGGCATCATCCCCAATAATCTCCCACTTGTCCTAATGCGAGTGGGGAGTACAAATAACTAGTACAAAACAATAAACTAGGACACTAAGGCCTAGTACAAGATATCTCCCACTTACCCTTGTCCAGTCGCAGGCAGTCCTGTAGACCCATGCTCTGAAGGTGACCCTTAAACAGTATAGTTGTGAGAGCCTTCGTAAACGGGTTAGTAATGTTGTGCTCTGAAGCGATCTTCATGACTATCACGTTTCTTCGATGCACTATCTCGTGGATGAGATGATATTGAGTGTCTTTCAAATCTTTCATTTGGAATTGGGTCGCTAGCCAGTTCTTAACTGCAGTCAGTTGTCTTACATCATTTCCAATGAGTAGGATATCGTCTACATACAACACTAGGAAAACTACTAAACCGTTGATGATTTTCTTGTAGACACAAGACTCATCACGTTTTGGTCAAAGCTGTATGATTTGATCGCAGTATCAAACCGAATATTTAAAGATCGAGACGCTTGTTTCAGCCCATAAATGGACCGATTCAGTTTGCAAACTTTTTACTCTTGACCTTGGGCAATGAATACCTCGGGTTGTACTATATAAATGGTCTCCTCAAGATTTCCATTCAGAAAGACCTTGGGCAATGAATACCTTGGGCTATACCATAAAAGCGGTAATGGACAGGAGTATGCGGATCGACTTCAACATGGCAACAGATGAGAAAGTCTCCTCATAGTCGACTCCCTCCAACTGGTATAACCCTTTGCCACAAGTCGGGCCTTGAAGGTTCGCACCTTCCTATCGGCACCCCGTTTCCTCTTGTAGATACATTTACAACCTATAGGTCTTACCCCATCAGGCTGATCTACAAGAGCCCACACTGAGTTGAAGTACATCGACTCCATCTCGAGATCCATGGCTTTGACCCATTTATCCCAATCAACATCCTCCATTGCCTTTTAATAAGACAATGGATCCTCAATGTCGCCATTGGCTACCATAGCTAGGATTTTTGTGAAATCTAGATAGCGAACAGGTGGGTTCGCAACCCTCCCACTACGTCGAGGTTCCCTCAACTCTTAAGGTGGAATCGACCTACCAGATAAACTATCATCAACAACTCTTGCTGATGAAGCAAACCCTTCAAAAACTCTTGTTGAAGTTTCAGTAGTTTCATTGGAAAGCTCACGTAACACGACCTTACTACGTGGACTGTGCTCTCTAATATGATCCTCCTCCAGGAAGGTAGCGTTTGTAGATACAAACATTCTGTTTTCCAATGGGTCATAAAAGTAACCCCATTTGTACCTTCGGGGTAGCCTACAAAGAGGCACAACCTTGACCGTAGTTCCAGTTTCTTTGGATTAGCCTCAAGCACATGTGCTGGGTAACCCCATATACGGAAGTGACGTAAACTAGCTTTACGCTCGTTCCACAACTCCAGAGGTGTTATCGCAACACTCTTAGAAGGAACACAGTTGAGTATATACACTGCGAAACCCTAAAACGAGTCCTGTAAGGAAGCGTAACTCATCATCAAACGAACCATGTCCAACAAAGTTCTGTTTCTCCTCTCCGCTATACCATTCTGCTGAGGTGTACTCGATGCTGAGAGTTGGGAAATGATTCCATGTTCTATCAAATAGTCCTAGAATCCTGAACCCAAAAACTCTCCACCTCGATCCGATTGAAGTGTCTTAATCCGTCTATCCAATGCATTTTCAACTTCAGCCTTGAACTCTCTGACTTTTTCAAAGGATTCAGACTTCTGTGGCATCAAATAAACATACCCACACCTAGAGTAATCATTAGTAAAATTGAGAAAATACTCATAGCCTCCCCTAGCTCGCACATTCATAGGACCACAGAGGTTAGAATGCATCAACTCTAGAGACTCTTTGGCTCGATGACCTTTTCCAGTAAAAGGTCTTTTAGTCATCTTATCCTTAAGGCAAGATTCGCACACCGGTAAAGAATTTTCTTCTAACTCACTTAGAAAGCCATTCTTCACCAGCCTCACAATCCTATTGAGATTGATGTGCCTTAATCAAAGGTGCCAAAGTTGGGCATTTTCTTTTGGGAAAACTCGTTGACGTTTATTTTGAGTTACAACAGTTTTAAACATATTTATGTTGTGGAGGGAACTTAATGCTAATGGCCTCAGCACATACAAGTTATTTTCCAATTTTGTTATACAGATATCAACTCCATCTTTATGAATAAACACTTTATTCACATTAAATTCAAAAGTATATTTACACTGCAACAAGCACTTTACAGAAATTAAGTTCCTTTTTAACTCAAGAACTACAAATACATCTTGTAAAATAAGAAATTTCTTCTGTAAAGTTAACTGGATCTTTCCCACTGCCACAGCTGAGACGACGTGCCCGGTGCCTACTCGCATTGTCATCTCATTAGCCTCCAGCTGCCGCTAGGATCTAATGCCCTGAAAAGAAGAACAAACATGATTAGTGGCACCCGAATCAATAATCCAGACAGAATCATCATTCTCCACTAAGCAAGTTTCCAAAACTAGTAAATCACATTTACCTTGTTTTGACTTAGCCTTGGCCTTAACATTGGCCGCCTTCTTCTCCTTAAGCCAATAAGGACAATTCCTCTTCCAGTGTCTATCTTGGTTGCAGTGGAAACACTTTCCTTTGTCAACCAGCGTCAGACGCCTATTCCGCTGAGCGACAGGTGGTGGGTTTAGCAGGCGCCATCCCATTCCCCTTACCACCCTTCTTCTTCTTCTTCCACTTTTCAATGTTAGAAGTAGAAGGTGCATATTTCATCCCTGAGGTCAAACCTCAATGGAACTGCTTTGAAGACGAGGCAACATTTGTCTCACCTCCCCTCCTCTCCTTACTTTTCAGTAAGAATTAATATGTCTACAACTCGTTGAGGAGAGTTGTAAGAGTATAGTCCACTTTGTTTAGAATCGCATTGCTGACAAAGTGCAGGAAGATTTCCGACAACGAGTACAGGATGATTCTAATCTGGTTGCCCTCATCGATCCTAGACCCATTCATCTCCGCCACATTGGAGTGAACCATCATGTTAAGCACGTGTTGACGAACATGTGTGCCTTCCTCCATTTTGGAGTTGAAGATGCATTTAAGAGCCTCATGCTTGAACTGTTTAGACGGTTGTCCGAACATCCCCAGCAGGGACTCCATGATTTCACGCACTGAGACCATGGACTAATGCTTCTTGGCCAACATGTCATTAAGACTGGCTAAGATATAGGCTCGGGCCTTCTCGTTCACTCGTGTCCAACGCTTGTATGCCTCTCAAAAATTTCGAGTGGTGTTAAAAGGTGGAATAGGAGGACGCTCCTCCGTAAGGATGAACATGAGATCCTCGATGATAAGTATAGTCATGATCACATGTTTCTAACTAGCGTAATTGTCGCCAGTTAATTTGTCGGTATTAAGTAAAACAATTGTGGTTGTAGCCATTTTAAAAACGTTGCTGAAAAACAGAAAAAACTTTTATAAGTCTATACTTAAACCACATTTTAACACTAATTTAGTTTTAGCAAAATAGTTTTCAAGTACCCTATGTGAAAAGACTTCTATTTCACAATGATGCCCCAGTGAGGCAGGACAAACGTCACCGGTGGGATGATCAGATGTCCCTTCACTGGGATGAGACACTCTCATCCATTAAGCAGAACCAACTCTTGGAACTGCACCTAATAGTCACCATTTGTTCGGTCAAGAACTGTTAACCCTTAACAATTCCACGTAAGTGTAACCCCTCGTTTTCGGCCTCAAAGTCCTACCCTAATGCGCTCACCGTAGAGAAAAACCAAATTAGAACAAGAGACTAAGTAATCTTATCCTATACAGAAGATCAAATAAAGAAACGTGCAAAACTACCATCCTATAGGGGGACACTCCCAGGGTGCCTTGAGGCTATATACATAAACTTTATCTAACCTAACAAGAGAGACCGTGGGATATGCTATCGCACGTCCCACTCCCACTTACTATGAACATTCTCTCTATCCACCTTGATATTGACCTACCCAAACACTATCTTTAAAGGGGAAACTCCCAGGGTGCCACGAGGCCGAGGATAAATCTCACTGTGTGGACAATAAAAGAAGAAATGCGAGAGGTTTAAATGAAGTATCAGGCGCCCACCATAGGGAAAAAGCATATTAGGACAAAAGACTAAGTAACCTTATCCTATAAAGGAGATCAAATAAAGAAACGTGCAAAACTACCATCCTATAGGGGGCCACTCTCAGGGTGCCTCGAGGCGTTACACAGAAACTTTATCCAACCTAATGAGAGAGACCGTGGGATATGCTATCGCACGTCCCGCTCCTATTTACTATGAACATTCTCTCCATCCACCTTGATATTGACCTACCCAAACACTATCCTTTAGGGGGACACTCCCAGGGTGCCACGAGGCCGAGGATAGATCTCACGATGTGGACAATAAAGGGAGAAATGCAAGAGGTTTAAATGAAGTATCAGATACCCCAATTACCTCCCACTGAATGTTCTACCTAGGGGTTCATTAACTTAGACAATCCGGCTACTGATTTTAATTTAAGTCAGTTTAATCTGCTAAAAAACAACTCTTGTCTTTGAAATTAAGCAAGTTCAAGTAGTCACATTAAACTCTTTAATGAACTTTCCTCAATCTTGCATGCATGCATCAAATCTATCTAATTCACCTTTTCAGGTAGGTTTCCAGGTAGGGGTGTTTCGTTTCCGTCATCTTAAATACCCCAGCCTAGATAGAACTCGCCTTAGACAAAAGATCCCTTATAGATAGATTTGCTACACTTTAACCTTTTATTAGTCAATTTAATCCTATTAAACTGATTAGAAGATTAAAGCCTAGGTTGCTAATCTCATTAGAACCGTGATCTTAGGTCTATCTCCACCAAATTTTAAAACACTTTTGAAACCATGATTCAAACCTAAGTTTGTATGCATGTCTTTCTTATAGATTTTAGTTCTAATTTCCTCATAAACTTTATAAAAGAAACAACTAAAACCACATTACCACACAACTAGGTATTTATAACACTTATAAATTTAACCTATGTGTCATGCTTCATGCAATGTCCATTCATTACTATACATAACTTTTATATACAAGTAACGAACCAAGCAAACATGCTTCCATACACCCTTATACTATAACACTTATAATATAAAGATGATACATATCTATGCTTTATGCATGCATAAATATAACTCTTATATTATATGATGAATGAACATGCTCTTACGTAAATCAAGCTTCTCTAAATCATAACACTTATAATAAAGAGATGATGTATGACCAATGCATAACCTAAGTTGAGATTTCTTCTATATGGCATATCATATGACATATAAATAAACATACATCCTATGTACATTCACAAAGATTAATGGATCGGGATGAACTGCCTCAAAATTGGAAAGGAAAAACTCTATCTATTACATTTTCTATCGAGCAAACTAGTTCACAAACGAACCGAGTCTTGAATCGCCCGGACGAAGCTCCCATCGTTTAGTAAATGCGGTTGGGTATACGATTGTTTAGCTATGATCGAGTACCAATAATTATGCGATAAAGCATGAAGTACCCGATCGTTTAGCACCCAAGACAAAAACACACGAGTTCTAAACGATCGTTTAGACGACAATGTAGCTGTGAAGCACGATCGTCTAGACGATCGCTTAACAAGCGATAAGTAAACGATTTACTCTGTGATCGTGTAGTCACAAACTAAGCAATGAAGCTTACTGAGCTACACAATCGTCTAGTACGCGCGCGTCAACCTACTCTTGAGTATCCGATACTCAACGATCGTCTACCCTATCATTTACACGACCCGACCAACGCTTGGTCGTTTTCATCCTCGAAAAACAGCAACCCTTTCCTTGAAGCTTCTTCACGAACGACTCACAGACTCAAACACTTGGAGATTATAGACTCGATAGCAAGTTAATATGCCCAAAACGCAGGGGCCCTTACAATTAACTTTAAATGTAAAAGAAATTTAAACAACCAAAGGCTTCATCCTAGAAAACTCCATAATCCCACATCCACAAACTATTTAATGCTTAAACAGAGAGCAGGCATGCTTTTACTCACCAAGAAAATAAATTCTATTCTTTGCATCAATGAATTTGGAATATCAGAACCTGGCTCTGACACCAATTGAATGAGCTCTTATCAAAGAGTACTTCTGAGCGGAAGTGAGATCGTTCCAAACTCATTGTGATGGAATTACCACATTCACAATCTAACAGAATAGATATGTATTTAACAACTAATTACAGACATGTTTTGAAACTTAAACAACAAAAGAACAAGAAACGTACCAGTTGAAGAACCCCTTTTCATTTTAGAACTCGTTCTAGTACAAAGACTGCTCCTCTCGCTCTTTGTAACACCCCCACATTTTTATATAATAATGTAATTTCAGTAACGTTATTATTTGAAAATTCAATAATTGCTTAGTCAGAAGGAATTTTGGAATTTTGGATCTCAAGTATAAATGCGGGAATTTAAGTTTTGGCGGACAATTATTCAATTTTGAATTTCAATGTGAAAGTTATGGCAAACGGAAAGAAATTAATTATAATTATACCTTCATTTTTAGTTATTATATTTATTATTATTATTTTTTTTAAAAAAAAAACCCACCAACCCTTTTCTTGCTTCTTCCTCGCACGACAACACCACCCCCCCCGGTTTTCTTTCTTCTTTCCTCCCATGAACGCCGCGTCTCCCTTCACTGCCTCATCAGACCACCGCCGCGCCTCCTTCATTGTTCAGATCTGAAGTCGCCGCTACTCACCCAGCCGATTTTCTCCTCCATTCGCGGCCGCGTTGCCCAGCTGAGGGCGTCGTTTTCATTCGTCTGTCGTGCGTCTGCCAGAAACCCATCATTTCAAGCCCTCAGCCTAGCTCGTTGTTCATTCGATCCGTCTAGCCGCTGCTCCCTCACACCTTGTCGGGCTAGACCCGATCAGTTGCCGCCTCTTCACGCTTCGCCAGACCTAGATCCGTCGTCGGTCGTTTCCCTTGTAGTCGTCGGATCTGTTCTAGGTAAGGTTGAGGTAGTTCGGTTCGATCTCTTAGCCTTTAACGTTGGGTTTCGTCATTTTGATTCACAGTTGTTGGGTTTTGTTTGAAGGTGAGTTTTAACGAAGCTTGGACTTAGAGGGAGCGTCGTCAAGGGAGGTTGGAAGTGATCTTCATCCTTTGGGTAAGTTTTTGGATATTTTGGACTTGGGTCCGAAGTTTCGCTGTTATGGTTGAATTGAAATTATTTTAGTTGTTTTCAGAATTGGGACCACTACTTCGGGTTGCCGCCATAGTTTGGCCATTTGATTTTTTGTTATCCATAGAGTTTCGTTTGAGGTAAGTAATCTTACCACTAGAACTGCCCACGAGCCAGGCTTTAGTTGTATGCTAGCATGATAAGTGTATGTTATGGTAAATGTTAGCATGTTGATTGATAGTACGACCTGAATCAAAGTATGTTCTGGCACGAGTTCTGATTTGTTTAAATATACACCTAGGCACTTGATTGTTAGCATATGTTGTTATCTGATCTGCTGATGTTGAGGCATACTTGTATGATATGGATCTATGATGTTAAGGTATACATGAATGTTGTAGAATATGTTGTTGAGGATTATGTGTATGTAGTAGAGCCATGGTATCGACTATTACATGTATGTCATAGATTCGTACGGTGTTGATTTTTGAATGTTAAAGCTGTGTGAATGTCCTCACTGATTAGTTAGATGCTCACCAGTTTGTGTTTCCTTCGGGATTCACCAGTTTGTGTTTCCTTCAGGATTCACCAGTTTTGTGTTTCCTTCGGGATTCACCAGTTTGTGTCTCCTTTAGGATTCACCAGTTTGTGTCTCCTTCGGGATTCACCAGTTTGTGTTTCCTACGGGATTCACCAGAGGTCGTAGTGGGCATACTTAACTACATAGGATAGGACTCAGTCTCTTACCTGTTTCATATGTGTATATGTGCCATAGGTGGGTATCTAGAGGACATAGATGCCTAGCCTAACCCCAGTGGTGGGATTACTTATTGAGTATTTCATACTCATTCTTTCTTATGTTGATGTTTCAGGTAAGGGTAGAGATGTACCGGCGATGGCACAGTGAAATTCGTGATCATGCCACTAGGACTAGTTTTTACGCTTCTGCATCATGAAATTTAGAGTCCTTATATTTCCCTTAATGTTTAGTTTTACTGTTTGAAACTTGTTATTAAGGATTGTTTTTTTTATTACTTTTAATAGTTTTTACGAATTATGGGTACCCTATTATTGTTTTAATAATTATACTTAATAAATGGATTTTGAACTTCTTGTCTATTTAGCATTTATTTCAACATAACTGAGCGTCGTTTCAAATCCTATGCATGCATTTATTTTAGTAACGGCCTAACCTAAGTCCTAGGGGGTCGGGTCGTTACACTCTCGTTGAGAACGTCCAAGTAATCGTCCATCAAAACCTCGTCGTCTACTCACGAACGGACTCCACACGAACATAACAGAGAGGACACCACCACTTAGAACCCTCGGTATTCTCAGTGTGAGAATCTAGGAGGTGTGGGCTCTGTTGGATTTGAAAGAGGAAAGGAGGAAGAGAAGATCATATACCATGACCAAGCAAGTGGGAGAAGGTAGATGTCTATCGTATAGACGATGCTTGATCATTTAGGAAGAGGTACACGATCGTTTAATAAAAGGGCCGCGACCATATAGATGATCGTTTAGTAAATGCTCAGGCGCGCGATCATTTAGGAAAAAGCTAGACGATCGTTTAGCAAATCCTATGCGATTGTTTAGTAAATTGCGCGTGTGTATACGATCACTTAGAAATGTTGAGCTATCGTGTAGGCTCTCGGTTTGCTATGCGATAGGTAGTATACACCAAACATGAGCGAATGTCTGATCTTTTGCAAAATGAAAACGTTTTTCATTTTAATCTTCAGTTACGAAAACTAAATGCAACCTCCCACTATTACACGGTTATGAAGAAAATGCTGACACAATTATCCTATAATTGTTCAAAAATAAATAATAAATATAATCATATTACATTCATTAACCTATGGTTTAATATCACATCAAATGCAATATATGAACCGCAGTATTTTCTCCTCCACTAAATAAAAATCATATTTATATAATTTTCCTCCAAATAATGTATCTCATACATAATGTCAATCATATAATATATAATTGACCTGTTCAATCATATCATATATATTTGAACTCCCTCTTGTCAATTTGAACACTTCAAACTGACCCAAAAACTGATTTTCAACTTGAATCCATTGAGCTACCAAGGAGACCTTATGGACCTATGGCTCCTCAGGTGATACGTGAATAGCTGACTAAACTCTTTAGCCACGAGATCTACCATCCATTAACTACCAAGAATTCCATTAAAGACCAATAGCTACACTCTTCTTACTACAAATATATTTCTGTGTCCGTCGGATATAACCAATCAATAGGACGATAACCATTCATAGATGTTCGTAAGTACAGCTGGACCAATTTACCGTTTTGCCCCTGTAGTTACATCTAACTCCTTAAGTACCATTGATCCCTCTAATGAACAATACAACATAGTCCTACTATGTGTGGACACCTCTCGAGCCATGAGAAGGTGGGTGGTGCCACATCGTTCAAGCTCCGGAATCAGCCCTTAAGAGAGGAATCTATCTACTTACCCCTACTTCGGGGAAGAAGTGAATTTCATCTTGTGTAGCTGTGTTCTTAGCTCCTAAATCAGACGAATCCCCAAAGTGATAGGTTTGAGTCAGTGATCTGCCCTCAAAAGTAGGAGTTCCCAACTCACTCAGGATTGAGGTCATGTTATCTATGGTCATCCTAGTGAAGTAAAATCTTTGTCATGAACGACATTATATAATAAGACTATAACACTTCGTGGTCGGTCTTATACGAACTTCTTTATATAGAGTGCCCTCGCTAGCATGTCTCCACATGAATGATCAAGATCAGATCATCTATAGCAAGTCACAAACACTTGTAACTATTCTACAAAGCGGGCTGCATCCGTAGCGTTACCAGGATAAGGTTTCCCTTCTACATCCATATACTATATACCTTTTTGGTTATCACTTAAGACATGATTCACTTGTATGTCTCCACATACATGCTTAAGTTACAAACGACAACCAGGGATCTTAGTTTATTGGTTTGTGGTAAAGCAAATAAAACATCCAATGTTCATAGACAAAAGTGAAGAAAATATCATATATTATACATCACAAGCGTTTGTTCAAAACTATGTTTACAAACTACAGGACACGAAAGTTTAGGGCGTCATCCCAAACACATACATAGTGAAGGTAAGTCTCTTGATTATTTCTACATGTTTTGACACCTATCAGTGTTTAGTGCCAATATTGTACTTGGTTATTTTTTTTCTTTTTCCAGTGAGCATTTGATGTTTATGGAATCTTGATTATTTCTATGTGCTTTTTATTTGTGTTTTTTTCTTCATTTTCATTTTTTTCTTAGGAATTTGTTTGGTTTTTGTAGACTTTGAAATTTCAAGGGCATTTGCAATCAAATTCTAAAATCTCAATGTTTGATTTATGGCTTTTGCTTATTATTATTGAAAATTTGCGATATTCTATTGGAGCTGAGATCTTGTAGTTGTCTAAAAATTGCTTCTTGTTTGATGCAATTAAGATTTTGTATAGCAACACAAATATACTTTCAAACTGAAAAACAAATATCCTTACCAGAGTTGCTAAATGCTATGATAACATTTTCATTATGTAACTTCTGGACCTTGATAGATTAGAATTATGTAAGATGGCATCACAGTGGTCATTTGGACATTTTCTTTACAAGAGTTGCTATATGCTATGACAACATTTTCAATACAATGGTACGACAGGACGCCGTCTTTATGACAAGTGATCAGTTGCTTTACGTGCCCAAGTATTCTTACTATCATTTTGTAAGAGGTGAAACTAAATAAAACCATCAAATATTTAATTCTGTAGGTTAAGTTGTGTAAATTAGTTTATGACTCTTGGTGATTATCTTATGACTGATTTTGTTTTACATTGTCTTGTGATTAACATTGGCTTCCACATTGTTGTAAATAAGTCAGTTGTGAAAAGAAGCAAGTATATACAAAATGTTATAAAATTCTGAAGTATGTTTGGACTCTAAAAAAAGCTTGTTCTTGTTGTTTAGGAGCATAACTTTTGATCTTCTTTTCTCCTTTTTGAAAAAATTGGGTTTGGGGGAGGGTGGCTACTTAGATGGTAGGTATTTGCTTTCTGCTAGTAAGGTGTTTGATGATTGTATCTAAAACTTGACACTAATTCTTAATGTGCTTTTGTTCTTCCATTTTCATGTGAAATGATGTTGTCCTTCCGTTTGTATGGAGATTTCTAAAGTGTATATCAAGTATTATCTATTTCTTAGAAAGTTGAATGAGACATTTAATTATTACTTTGGCCTTATAATCGAGTGATTTTGAAGAAAGTCACCATGTTTGGTGCTCATATATCAATTGATTTCTTGTTTACTTTTGATTCTCATTTTGATCTCTATTATGATTTCTGTATACAATGAATGTGTCTTAGGCCAGTTTAGATCTTCTATAACAATCGGAGGAACATTGAGATTTAGAAGATTGCAACTTGAAGTGATTATTATAGGTTGTATTGCTTGTGATGAAAGCTTTTTAATAGCTTTCGTAATTACAATTTGTATTGCTTATGATGAAGTCTTGTAGATTTCAATGTCGATTTCACCTCAAGGAACAACTTCATCATCAAATTTATTCCCATTGTTTGACTCAAATCAACTCATGACCCCGCTTTCACTTCATCCAACTCAACAATTTCAAGCTCTTTATCCATAATCTTGATCGAGTTTGTAAATTTTGAAGTCCAATTCCATGATGTCATAATCTTGAAAGCTTGTAGATTTTGTATTTTGTAAACTTATATAGTTACAAATTATATTTGATATACTTTTATTGTTGGATAATTTTTTTTATTTTGTAATGTACAAATGAATTACAAAATTTCAAATATGAAAGGAAATCATGATATTTGATGCATTATCAAGTATGTTATGTGTGTATTTAACTAAAAATAAGCACTTGTAATGTAAATGGATTACAAAATTTCGATGCATAAGTTTGTTGTAGCATAAAATTAAAGCTATATATATATATATAGATAGATAGATATATTAGCATTAAGAAAATATTATTTTATGTTAAAGATATCATTATAAAAAGTTATTATATGGCAAAGACAACACAAAGAAAGGGTTATTATAAGGTAAAGATAGCATTAAGAATAAGCTATTATATTTAAAGATAGCCTTAATAACTAAAGCTATAAAATGTTTTCATAGCAAGGTATATATGCTATATCTTCTTACTCTATTGTAGCATCTAATATAGCCATACAAAAATGTTATAAAAAGCCCCAGACTTTTAATAACATGGACGACCTTAAAAAAAAAAAGCTATAAAAGGTCTATTATAGTTTTTTTCATTAGCTATCATATCCGTTATTTCTTGTAGCAGATAACGAATATAATAACCAACTCTTTGCCCTAAATGACCCCTTAAAATATTGGTTGTGTTTGTGTAGCACAACAAGTTATCCAATTAAAATTTGTCGTGAGACAAATATTTATTTATAAAAATTGAATTGTTATTGTTATTTTTTTTACTAGGTTATAAAAGATGGTTACATGATATAGGTGCAATCTTACATTTACATTAATGATGTTCTGTTGTTTACTTTTTAAGAAAAATAGTTAAATTAATAATAAACATTTAATGCTTTTTTTAAACAAGTTTAAAATGTTTACTATTTATTTTACATTTACATCATTTTTATGTTTTATGGATATTTGGTATGATATAACGTACTAAATTGTCCAATCACGTGACAAATTTTTAATTTTTTAAAATTTTATTTTTATGGATGCAGTGCCCTTGATATTAAGCTCGACATTTTAACTTCATATTTATTGAACTGAAAAAGAGTAGGCTTTTTTTTAGGGGGGGATTTTCGGTGTGGGTTTTCCATTTTAAAAGGACCATGAGTTATTATTGATATCAAGCTGCTTGACATTTTAACCATTATTCACTACTAGTGTTAGAAGCATGCAAATGGATAGAGGATTTTAGCACAAAAGATAATAGGATTTAAAAAAGGGACATTTTAATCCTATGATAATGACCATAAATCATAGGATTTAAAAAAGGGACCATTAATCTAAGTAAGGTTCTTTTTGGGACTATTCTATGCAATTTCCCCATTTTTCAATGGTTACCTCTAAAACTAGCTTTGGGCTCAAATGTGTCCATAAATCAAGGTCCAAGGGTTACTAGGCAGGCCTAACTTGGATATATCTTTCCATGGGCCTAGTTATAAAGGAGAATAAAAATAAAAAAGATGATATTTATTGAATATTATTTAATGATTTATTGAAAATTCATTAGCTATTCTTCAAATAAATAAAATTAAAATTAAAAGGTTAATACCATTTTCTTTTAGTACTAAAATTCACCGACATTGTCGAACTAGGACTTTTGAAGAATTTGAGCGAACTTTGACCATTTAAATTTTATTGTTCTAGAGTGCTGGTTGAGATAGATTAGGTAATTATTCCAAAAGTAATTGTCCTTCAAAATTTAGTTTTAAATTTGAAAAGAAAAAAAAAAAACATAGGTTGAATTCGTGGGTATAAAATATAGAATCCAAAACTTTCTTCACTAATCTAATATTATTTAATGACTTATTGAAAATTCAATTCTAAAAAATGAAAACTTATTAGGAGGTAAAAAAAATGCAAACATATTTTAATGTTTAAGATAAATAATTCCATATTGACTTTTAGTTTAAGGTGCAATGGAATCAAATTGAAAATTTAAGATATAAAAATACCACTTATAAAAGTAGTTATAAAATTGATATTTTCATTTAATTTATTAATTATAATTTACATTTTTTTTACCTACAATTTCAAGATGTCTTGTCACATAGATCATAGATGTCAAATAGGATGTCCAAACACTTGCTGAGACAACAAAAGAATAACAAATAGTAAACTACTCAGTTTGGTGATAAACCACCTACATCTGGGGACAATGTGCATGAGAAAAATAATTCACTAATATTAAATAGTCAAACGTTTACAACGTAGTACTTATCTGTAAAGGGCGACATTTACAGCAATACAAGTAGAGCCTAACTTACTGATCACCTAGGTTTTTCCTAGATGTGAGACTCATAATCAATAGAATTTATGCTCCCTCTAAGTATGTGAATATTAGTGAAGAACACTTCGGGTCCTCTCAGTGTATGAGACTCCCTCTCCTTTGACATTATCTTTCCCTCTAATTTTGAAGACGCTTCACTGAAATAACTTAGGCTCCCCGTAAGTTGAGAACTCCTTCTCGTGCAACTAAGTCTTAGGCTCCCCCTAAGACAAAGAATCCCTTCTTAAGTGATGAGTCTTAGACTCCCCCTAAGACCATGAAAACTTCAACAAAGATTTTACACGGCATAATGTAGATCAAAGACAACACAATAGTGTATCGAATTAAATGGCCACCACACAAACACAAGAACTCCAAATAGATAATAGAAGCGACAACCCTAGCAATGTAAGGACTTACAAATAAATAAGCACAACAAAAAAAGGAAACAACTCCAAACGAATTTGCATACCATTGAAAAAAAGAAGAAGAAAGAATCCAAAAAAGTAACTCTGCAAAAATTTTCAAATAAGGAAAAAAATAAATGGTAAGAATGAGATCATGTGTGACATCTTCTGTAACAACTTTTGTAACAATCCCAAATCATCCATGAAACCAAAAACCATCCATCTTAAACAAATATACCACCAATAACAAAACTTTCTAATTATATAGAGTTAAAATACATAATTTGCTATATTTTCTAAGCTTTCCCCCATAATCTGTTAAATTAAATTAAATTAACTAAATATGCTATATGTAAGCCTACATTTAAAAATTAAAAAGGACAAAATAATAAAAAAGTAAGCTTTCATAACTATCTAAAGTGTTCTTTTTGGGATTGAATAAATGTCAAATAAATTAGTAGCCTTTTAATTTTGTATAAATTTTAAGAATTTTAATTTTATATTTAATAGATCTTTAAATTTTTAAAATTGTTACAATTTCATTCTCGAAATTTGAATTTTGTTTCAATTTGATTTTACATTCTAAAATTTATACTTTTATTCTCAATTTTCTACTAAATATTCACTTTATCTTTGATGTTAATATCTATAAATCGATTTGAAAGAATTATAATTAGTAAAGTATCATTATATTTTTCATCACTATTAAAATTGTTTTAAAAATTTTATTTCATAGTTATTTAAAATTAATTGATAGATAAGATCAAATTGAAACCAAACTCGAATAATAAAATTGTAATATTTTGAGACTTAGAACTAGATTAAAATCAAATTCAAAACTTAACCTAAAAGAGAAAAAGTATAATGTTTTGGAATCTAAAAAAAAAAAAAAAGCTTAAAAAAAAAAAAAATCGTAATTGTGAAGCGTAGAATCGAGAACCTTCTAAGCAAATCCAAAACCTTGGCTCCCGAAAACCCTGGTTGGTTCTAGCAATTTCCATTCCAAATATCAGACACCACGCAATCCCCTGTCCCCAGATTCAGCCATTTGCACTTTCCTTCATCTTCTTCCTTCCAATTCTTTCACTCTTTCGTTTCATTTCGACCTCCAACGTCACTCTGATTATGGCGGATGACCTTTCTCTTGATTTGGAGGAACTTCGTCACCTCCACAGCATTGCCAAGAGGCCTCGAGTCGTCTCTCTCATTTCCTCTGAGATTCGCACCTTAGAGAAGGTCTTTCTCTGTTCTCTCTTACTGATTTCGATTAGTTTATGTCTTTGTAATGATCTTATCGATACGTAGTTGAAGAAATTTTAGTCTCATAGTTCGTCATGCTGCATAACCTAAGATGAAAGTCAATTTTAAGCTAGATACATCTATCACCTCGATTTGAAACATTGCTTCAATGGGTTTATGCTATTATCTGTATTAGGCTTCTGCCTGATTAGAGTTATATTACTTTGTTCACTCAGTTATCAAAAGAGTCTGTCCCACAAACTCCAACACCCATTGCTGTTTCAAGTTCAATTGCTAAGGTACCCTTCAATTCAGGGATTGTTTACACTCCACTACCTGGATTTAGCTGGGATCAGGACAATGACAAAGTGAAGGTAACAGACTTTAAGCCTCTATTCCTTGCATTACTAGAACTCATTGGTGAAAATTAGAGTCTGTTAAGATATTAAGCCCCACCCGGGTTGATGTCATTATCGTGTATCTTCTTTTGGGGATGTAGATATATATATCGCTGGAAGGGATTGAGGAAGAAAAAGTCGAAACTGACTACAAGCAATTATCGATTGATATCAAGTTCCATGGTGTTAAAGGAAAGAATTACCGGTTTGCAATTCCTAAATTGAACAAGGAGATTGTTCCTGAGAAGTGCAAGTTGCTAGTGAAACCAACACGGGCTGTGATCACGCTGTACAAAGCTTCAAAGGGGAACTGGTTAGACTTGAATTTGAAGGAGGATAAGGTCAGTGAGTGAACAAACAGTAATTGGCGATTTAGTTGTATCTTTAGATGTATTTATTCAACTAAATTTGTGGTAATTTACATCTTACAGCTCAAGCCAGGTCTTGATAAGGAACGCGACCCAATGGCAGGGATTATGGATTTAATGAAGGTAACATCTTCTTAGCCTATGCTGACTTTATGGCTTGGAAAGGAAGGAATCAATTTATTTGTTTTGTTGGGGGTCGGTGGTCCTAAAATTTCTTCCACATTTATGCCTCGTGGTCATAATTTATCTGCTTTGGTTTGTAAGCAACCATTAGTTTTGGTGAGAGTAAAGAGTGGATAAAGATGATGATGTGATGTGTTCTTTCAAGTGACATAGATTGGCTGGAAGAAGATAAAATTATGTTCAAATCATATGCTCGGTATCTACATAGGATTATGATTTTCTTGACAACCAAGTATTGGATTATTTACTGCCCTTCAGATTAATCAAGATGCGTGTTTCTAGATTATTAATTGTTGGGTCTTATGGTTGAGATTAGTTGTTAGATTAGTACGAGATATGACCACGTCGGTATGAACACTGGCAAATAAAAAAAAGTACTGCCACAGCTGACACATATCTACGGTCAGGGTAAGACACCCCCATCTCGATAATTGAGCTGAAAAAAGAGTCCATGTATCTGAATTGTAACATCGAGCCTGCCTAACTAACAGATTCTTGATCTTATCGCTATTTTGTTGGTCTTTTGAACAATTCCAAAACTAAACTTTGAATTGATTTTCAACTCATGACGCATATGGATATCTGTTCTTCCCTGTGAGGTAGGTACACACGCTTCTGACAAATGACAATGTTAGATACAATTAGGATAAGCATTAAACTGTGTCTGCATTTAGGCTGATAATTGATCTCTGTGTGTGTGATTGCGGATTTATTATGGCTGACATGGAAACTGCAGAATATGTACGACGAAGGAGATGATGAAATGAAAAGAACGATAGCGAAGGCATGGACTGATGCCAGAACCGGAAAGACCGCTGATCCACTGAAAGGGTTCCCTTGAGCAAAAGCAGGCAAATCTAATTATCATCTTTTAGGAATGATTTTTTGGTTGGGTGAATGGGATCATCTTTATTTTGGTGGTGGACTGCTTCATGTTGGCCTTCCTATTATGGTTTTGAATCCTTTTGATTGTTTTAGTTCTGAAAGGGAGTATGTATAAAACTTGCTCTAGGTTTTGTTATCTATAAAAAGTTCATATTTTGCATGGTAGAAATGTTTTTAAGGAATTCTGGGTGATGATTTATTTTATTATATTATTATTATTGTTTTTATACGTCTTTAGATTGATTTTTTAAGTGTTTAATTTTAAAAAGTAGTATTTTAGTGGTTGATAGTCCCATATTCTTGGATCATACAACCCACCATATTCTTGGATCATACAACCCAACTATGGGAGATAAATGAATTCAAAAAAATCTTCGGCAAGTCTAAAGAAGGTTTTTATGCATGTTCATCACAAAAGATTTTTGGACTTCAATACACCCAATGTAATTTCATGGTCACTAAAACATGCTTATGTCTAAAGTTAGCTTTGTTTTAACATTAAGATTTTACACGTGTCAACTTAAATGGCTAGTTAAAATTTAGAAGATAGTATAACATTCAACAACAACAATAATAATAAAAGACAAGGTAATGGTGTAATGCATTATAATATAAAGTTTATTTTGAAATGAATTAAATATTTGAATTTGATTCAAATACTAATTATATGGAGGAGATTCGTATAATTTAGTGTAAATGTGATTTATACTAAAAATCATGATTAATTTAGAGAAATGCAAACTATAGGTTATATTGTATTTGATAAAGTATAAAAACTATAGATTATATGTTATATTTGATATAAGATATAATTATATATAAATAGAAGCGCAAATATCAATTTATACTATCGAATTTTGGATGTTATATCAATTTAAATCCTAAATTAATAATTGTATCAATTTAAACACTGAACTTTGGGGATTGTATCAATTTAAATACCAAACTAATAATTATATCAATTTAAACCTTGAACTTATATAAGTGTATCAATATAAACCCTTCATAATGGTATCAATGTAAACCCTTTATTATGTTTTATTTGGATATACTTATGAATGTTCAACGTTTGAATTGTTATATTTATGAAAGTTCAGGGTTTAAATTGATACACTTATGAAAGTTCAGGATTTAAATTGATATAATTATTAGTTTGAGATTTAAATGGTTACAAATCCTAAAGTTCAGAGTTTAAATTAATACGACATCCAAAGTTCAAGGGTAAAGATTGATACAAGTCTAAGTTTAGAGTTTAAATTGATATAATCCCCAAAATTTAGGGGTATAAAGTGATATTTATCCTAAAGAGAATGAAGTTTCCTTCTGGGAATGTGTGAGTTTTTGTCCAACTTAGTTCTCCCTCTTTTTTTTTTTTTTTTTTTTTTTTTTGATGATTTAGGCGTTTAAAAGACTTTACATGGTTAGGCAATGGCCGGAATCTATACTCCATGAAATTCTAGTTGATTTTGGGGTTAAAAATGACTATAACAGACAAAAACAGCAACAAACGAGCTGCTACGAAATTCTCAATTGACTGGGTCTAGGGCGCAATGCGGTTGCAATTTGGGCATCTTTTTCTAGTTTTCCTCAAAAATGACTTTTATAATGCTCAAATTATCTCAAAATAACTCAAATCACTCCAAAATATCCTTAAATCACCCCAAATGATTCACGAACATGAAATAACCTATCTTGACTAACTTAGGATTTCTCGGGATTTTAATGACAAACTTCATACCCAATTTTCACAAGAATTAACCATAACTTAAAGGTAAAAAGAAATGCAAAATATGACATTTATCACAAATGAATACTACCCTCCACACGGATCTCTGTGAGTCAAGCAAATACTATTCCCAGTGGGTCGTCGATGCTTAAGGGGGAGCAATGACCAATTCAATGATGGATATGCGGTTGTTAGTCCTAATCGCTAGTCTTGGTCATTGGACAGTGGTTGTTAGTCTTTTCGCTGACTATTTGTCATAAACAATCGGGACTGGGATTTGGATTTAACAACTGGCTGTTGGCGATCGAAACTGGAATTGGTAACTGAAATCAAGGATTAGAGACTACCACTCACTAGTGACTACAATTAACCATTATTAAACCGTTGGTGACTGCTGACCACTTTGACAATTGTCAAGATTGGTGGCTACTGATGACCACCACCCAATGTTGTCAATTGGTGATCAACAATCAGGATCATAGAGTGATGACCAACGACCACTAGCATGATGGTCGATGGTTGCTGATCTTGGGCGCCAGTCACCAATCCCTGGTCCTAATCTTGATCGCTGGAGTGGTCATCAACCACTAATTGCAAGTTCCAGGCCTCGGTCCCTGATCACTTGCCTATGGTCTTGAGTTACATTTGTAGGCCATAGGTCAACCATCCTAATCAATCCTCAGTCCTAGTTGTTAACCAACAACTGATATTGGATATCGGGTAATGTAACCAAGGATTGAGACTCACAATTTGCTACTAGTGAACGAGGACTAGGACAAACGACTGGTGACGACTACCTATTGTTGGCGACTGAAGACTAGCTGGTGGTTAGGATCAGGAACAAATGACTAGTGACCACTCTAGTGATAGTTAGTGGTCATTGGTCCCAATCTTAATCCTTAGAGGAGTCGTTGGTCATTGATCCCAGTTTTAGTTGTCCGTTTTGATCCTTGCTCTTGATCCCTGGGCAATAGTTTTCGGCCTCAATATCACTAGGCATCGGATCACAAAAAATTGGGATTGGAGATTGGGGGATTGAGATTGGCAACTTTTAGTTGGTGATTGGGAATTGGGACTAGCGAACGATACTAGTTACTGATGACCAACTCTAGCAACCACTCAAATTTGAAGCTATTAATTCATTGTGTTTAATAGCCATTTTTAATTGTTTGGCAATTCAAACAATCCTTAAATTGTTTTAAGTTTCTAAAACTTTCAAGTTTTAAAGTTGCTATACTACTTTGAATATTTTCTTACCATTTTACTTCTATATAAAGGGTTTGGAATACCCCAAAGCGGAAGTGATCGAATGTAATTTTGTCTCTAATTTCATTTTGCATAACATAAAATTCAGAGGGATGGAAACATGGATAAACAAAATTATAATTAAGCATGCTTTCTACTACAAATTTACAAAGAGGATAAGGGATCGAGAAACTCACCTTTGAAGAACAGTATCTTAATGTATCCTCCCATTTACAACACAAACTCAACCTTCTCGATCTCCAAAACTCGGCACCAAAGCCTCGAACATAGGGGCAAGGAGATATCACCTCAGGGAGTTTGAGTTATCTAGGATGAGAATCAAGACGTAGACTTCTATTGATTAATTTTGGTAACTAAGAGAGGAAACTTTGCCAGAGATTTTTTCTTTCTTCACACATAGAGAGCACTAGAATGGAAGGAAGAAGATGAAGATAATGAACACAAACTTTGATGTGTTGCACATAAAAGAATGAGAGAAAAATGGGTTGATGGGAGTTATCAAAATAACTCCTTTTACACACACACACACATATATATATTATTAACCAATTTAATATATATTATATTAAACTGCATGTTATATCACAGGTAATATATAATCTATGGTTTATATTACATCATATATAATATAACTCATAGTTTATTGTTATCTCATTTAACCTATAGTGTTAATGTGAATCATATTCATATTAATTTTAACCTATAGTTTTTATTTGAATCATATTCATATAATTAATATTTGAATCATATTCAAATATTTATTTCTCTCATTAAAATGTTATATTATAATATATCATATACATTATGTTAATTATATCTTATATAATTACTCCCCTTTAATTAATTGGAGCAATTCAAATTAATCCAAAATTAATTTGATTCTCATTAATCTTTATTGAGCTAACAAGGGGACCTTATGGACCTATAAATTAAAGCTGTAATGGTACATGATTAATTAATTAAATTAATCAACCTTCATTAACTGCCAGTCATTCCACTAAACACCGAAAAATACATTCTTCGTACTATAGATATATTTATTTGTCCATTGGATATAACCAATCAATAGTGCATCAACCCTTCATAAATTGCTCGTAAGTACAGTTGGATCAAAATTACCGTTTTACTCTTGTAGTTACATATAAGTTCTTAAGTACTACTGATCCTTATAATGAACAACTGGTTATAGTCCAACTATAATCAAACTCCTCTTGAGCCAATAGAGGGTGTAGTGCCACATTGCCCAAGACTTGAAATGAGCCCTTTAGCTAGTAATTTATCTACTAACCTTAACAATAGGGAATGAGTGAATTCCTTCTTGTGTAGTTGTGTTCCTAGATCATTTGTAGCACTTTATGTAACAATTACAAAACTGACTATAATTCATAATGTCACCAGGGTAAGGTACCCAACCTTATCTATCTACTACAGACCGTTCAGGTTATTACTTAAACATGATTTACTTGTATGTCTCTACATACATGTTTAAATAATGCAACTAAATGTCAAATAAAATACAACCTATTTTTATTAGATAAATAATATGTTTATACAAATACGATTTACAAACTACAAGACTACAAGATTTAGGGCATCAATCCCAACATTATTTATATATTTTTTTTTTTCTAGTTTCTACAATTAATAAGTCAATTTTTTTTTTCAAAAAATTACAATGACATGTAATTTTTATATGAAAATTAAAGTTAATATTTGTGATCAAAACAAACCTCAATCCACGATGTGTGTATGTGCACGCAAGAACAAAAACAAATTTTTAAAACAACTTTGGTTAGTTCTCAAAATTTAGCTTGATTTTTTAAATCAATGGTGAAAAAAGTAGATAAAAAATGAAGAAATTTGGAGGTAGAAGTAATATTCATAGACTTAATTTTTAAAAACAAAAACAAAAAGCAAAACGGTTATCAAACAGATCTAAATAAAAGATCCCAAAGACTATATATGTATAGCTTCATTATTGCTTTCTTATATTTTGATTTTGCCAATTATTCCTAACCTTAAAAGAAATTTATTATTGCATCAAAACTAAATCATTACAAAATTTAAGCTATATAATTTACAAACCTACAAGATATAAAATTTTGCATGTTTACACAACTACGATATCTATCAAATGTGAATGTGAAACAACGTTGAATATCAATAAACTTATTCGATACAAAATAAAAAGTTCAAAAACTTATTACATATCAACTTTGACAAGAAACACGAAGCGTGGAAGAAACAATAAGAGTGGAAAATTGAAGAGGTGACTGGGACAAAGAGCATTGAAGAGGTTGTGGTTGAAAAGGATGTGGCTATTTTTTTTAAAAGATCAAGTTGTATGTTCAAATCCACAACCAATTATCAATTCATTAGCTTTCCTTTGGTGTTTGAAAATGACTCCAATTTGGGTGTTTGCCCTTCACATTATGCCTTATAGAATCTTTCTTTTTACTTTTTTTACTTTGTGTTGTCATCCTCTTTCCTGTCCCAATCATCCCTTCACCTTCATCCCCTTTTTTCCTTTCTAAAGGAATTCGATTTCCTTTTCAACCGTTCAAATTTGCTTCTTAGAACTCTCCCCTTTTTCTTGACCTTCTTTTTCCAACACTTCTTTATGTTGATATTTGGATATTCCTTTCTAAGACTTAATGGATAGAAGCACATTTCTACATTTCTACATTCTCGCTTTCTAATGCTTATGGAATATTCCTACAGCTAACACCACCAATTATATATATTCTCATTTTTGTCCATGATGTTAGAGGTATTTTATTACAACACGTATAATTAAAGTATTGGCTATGTATGTGGGTTTGTGTTTTTTCACATTAGATTATTTTATTAGTTTGGGTTCTATTATATGATCTATTTAATTAAGGCTCTAAGTTCCTAATTAAGTATGAACTTAATGGATAGAAGCACATTCTTAGTTGATTAAGGGTTTAATGGAAACCCTAATTGAATTAGTATATAAAGTGACCTTAGGACTGTGGTCCTCAATATACCAAAACGATACACACTCAGTTTCTCTTAGTCCCATCTAAGGAGAGATCCCACTCAGAGCATATGGAGTTTTGGTTAAGGAAGACAATAGCCACCTTGTAGTTACCCTCAATCTTGCAATGGAATCCGGTATGTTGTTTATTCTTGACAATTTAGCATGAATGAACCTAGGATAAATCTTTTTAATATAGATTATAAGGAATTTTATCTAACAAGTGGTATCAGAGCTTGAATTTCATGTTAGATTGTCGAGTCTTTTACCGTTTTCCATTATTTTCCATTTAATTTTTGGTAAAAAAGGGTTTGAGGTTTATATAATAAATGTTTTCGATTTGTTGGCATCATAGATTTGCAGTTTAAGATTGATTTGATCATTGTTCAGGCCTGTTAATTTGGACAAATTATTTAGAAAACGAGTCTTATAAGTTTGTGTTGTTTGTGGTAATTTTTTTGCTGTAAAAAAAGGCTTATAATAGAGGTGAAAAACGAAGTTCGGGATGCAGATTTGAGAGATTTCTGTGCAGGACACTACTGTTGTCATATTTTGTGCATCATTAAAAGCTTCTGACTGTCTGACTGTCATTGTTTGTGCGTCATGGATTATCCTCGAACTATAGTCATAATCCTAAGCGTAATTGTTGCAGAAGTTGGCCGAAAATTGAGCCTTTTTGGAGGTTAAAGGGATTTCATTCGACCAGTTGAGTAAAATTAAAATTAAAATTAAATTTGATTGATAATATGGTGAAATTAACATTAAATTTGATTGATAATTTGGCGATTTAAAATTTGGTTAAATTAAATTTAAATTTGAATGATAATACAATGATTTAAACTCAAGACAACGTTTACATCCAGTGTATCGCAATAAATGAAAAGTAATTTGGAAAGTGGTACCCATTTTTTTTATGTTTGATAATGTTTACTGGCATTCTGCATTTTTCCTAACATGTGGGCTTCAGTTGGAAATCCATAATGAAGTAATGTAATTTGAATGAAGGGCGTGATGTGATCAATTGAATTGTGTTTGAATATTGAGTGGGACCCACACTTTTTTTCTGATAATTTTGTTTGACTTTCCAAAATTTGTCCTAACACATCATCAGTTATAGTTACACCGCTTGTGTTTATCGATAACGGTGAGTGGTCTAAATGGTTGTTATCGTTTATTCAATTTTTAGGGTTTCTAGTATATCCCTAAATGGAATTAGAAATTGTATCGATAAATTTGCCCTCACACATTATCAGTTATTATTGCATCGCTTGGGTTTCTCAATAAAGATGAGTAGTCTAAATAACTGTTACCATTTATCATGGAGTTTCTGGTCTACTGCTAAATGGAAGCGAAAACTTTATTGACAAATTTTATATTTTATCATTCCTGTTATTCATCTTTATATTTTGCATGCATTTCTTCACTACTACTACGTGAAATGTTCGTTTGTTGTTGAGTTTGGCAAGATTGATCAAACCCAAACGAAATATATTACAAACAAAATAGGTAGGTTTATATTTTTTTCAAAAGAGTTTTTTTCCCAAGGTGGGAGATTTTTTAAAACACAACAAAAAAGAAGAATAAAACAGAATACACCCTACTTTGAATCACTAGATAGGATCACCAGTGCATGTTAGGCATTGCTCTTCTTCCTCTTGGTCATCGTCTCTTCGTCAGAAGGTCCTTTATCCTCACGACAACTCTTTAGTTATTTTCTTTTTGTTCTCTACAACCCTGCCTGCTGGTGAAGGGTCGTTGATGGAGCTAAGGAAATCTCGTGGGCAGTGGCGGATCTAGAATTTTTGTTGATGGAGGGCTTTATATAATTTAGTAAAAATAAATGTAGTGAATGGGACTTTAACTTAGGTTTAAAAAGAGCTGGAAGGCAAATCTACCGCTGAGCTAGCTAGTGATTTTGATATTATGCCAGTTTATATCTATATCTATATCTATATCTATATCTATATCTATATCTATCTGTCTATCTATCTATCTATCTATCTATCTGTCTATCTATCTATCTATCTATATATATATATATATATATATATATATATATTGTAAATTTTTTCGCACACTTTGATGGAGCGACAATTAATGAACAGATGTTTTAATTAGTTTTTTCACACACTTTGAAACATAGATTAGGGTTCAAACTTTGTTGTTTGTCGTGTGTAGTCTGAGTTGTTCAAAACCTGATTGTTGTTCACACATACCAATATGTATTTTCACACTTTCATGCCTCTCATGGTTTCTTTCGATTTTTGGGTTGTTTCTTAATCTCATGTGTTGCATGTTCACATGCATTTTTTTTTTGTTTTATCCTCATATATAAGTTCCTTTGATGACTTTTTTTTTCAAAAATTTCTCGACGTGTTTATATTTTTTGTTCCCATTGTGAAAATGTATTTTTTTAGATTTGTTGTCTATGCATCCATTTATATGTAGATTTGTTAATCATATGCATCTTTAGATTTTTCTTGGCTTACTATTGCAAAGAGAAGGAGAGTGTATGTTGTTGTCAACATGTTAGTTATCATGCTTCGTGAAATACTTATAGCATGTGTTGCTTTATGTTTGTATCACCCTGGACTCAAATTAAGGGATAAGTATGAGGCTTAATTTGTTAGGATGGCTTACTAGATAAGCCTTTTGTAATCTCCGGTTGAGGAGAACAATGTTACTTTCATAAATACACTTCATATGGCTAGGCAAGTGTTTCATAAGCTTATGTAATATCCGTAGGGTGAGAGGGCAATTAAAGGGAAGAAAAATTGTGGGTATTGAGGAGATTGTCTCAATGTTTTTGTATATACTAGCGCACCATGTGAAGAATAAAGTACTCAATTTTAGCTTCAAGAGGTCTAGCCGATCTGTTAGAAAATATTTTCATGAATGTCTAAAATCCATTATCCGATGCCAACTACTTTTTTGGAAGACCTCTATGCCAGTTCCTGCAAATTCAACTGACTTTCAATGGTAGTTTAAAGTAAGTTAAGCAGTTATTTCTTCATTCATGGTGCCAATGGGATGAAGTTTAACTGTTTTTTAATCAGGGTTCATGTTTTGGGGAGAAAGAAAGAAAAAGTACAAACGAGGAAGAATGGGATTGCTACGAATATGTTGGGCGTTTGTTCACCAGATATGCAATTCATATACATCCTACCTAGTTGAGATGGATCCATTCACGATGGTCATGTGTTAAGAGACGCCAAATGTCGAAGGAATGGTTTACGAGTCCCTTACGGTATAATTCTCTACTCAAACTATTGGGCTTGAGATGAGAATAATGGGCTGAAAAAACAAACTTACTGATCTTTTGGGCTTTGACAAAATGCTGGCCCTTAATTGACTACCGGAAACCACCTTATTTCTTCACAAAAACACAAAAAAACGTGTTGAAAGATCAATCCGTGTGATGAAGGATCTCAACCTTACACTTTGATGGCTGAGATTAAAGCTTCACACTTCTACTAGTTATGCACTTCAAAAGACTAACTTTTCTTTTCTTTTTGCAAAGAAAGAATGAGAGAAAAGAAAAGAGAGAACCGCCGGAAGGCTGCCAAAAATTGAAGAGGGCGATGAGTCTTCGGTCATCTAGGCGAAGGGAGGTAAAGCTCGAGGTCGTCTAGACGATAAGGGACAAGTCGTCTAGACGATGAAGGCTTTACTGAAGATCGTCTAGATGAAGGCGTCTAAACGATGGTCGTCTACACGATGAGGCCTGCAGAAGTAAACGATCGTTGGCTAAAAGCTAGACGATTGTTTGCTAAAAGCTACACGATTAGTGGATCAGAGGTACACGATAGAAGAAGACGATCGAGAAGAAGATGAACACGATAGTTTTATGTGGTTCGGCCAAGGAAGGCCTACGTCCACGGAGTAGCTAACGGGAGTTTTGTTCAAGATTGCTACAAGATAAGTTTGATCACTCGATTGTAATTTTCTCTCTCTCTTTACAATTAGTTACCTAATGTATTTAAAGGTAGCTTGATTTGTAACATATTTTGTAACTGAATGAAGTTATTTTCACCTTTCTGTATAACAATCTCCACCTTGAAATGAACTTCATGTTTTCTTCAGCTTCTCTGATCTGACTGTCTTTTTCCTTTAACCTTTGTCTCTCAGCTCAAACCCTATTATATCAAGGCACTTCTGGAGTTTGAGCTGAGTGACTGTTTTTGTCAACATGTCAGAGGTATTCTCTGAGGTATGAACTTTTAGAACTTCAATCTGTTTACCTTTTATTTGCTGTCGAATGAAATGATATTTAACATCTATATGTTTAGTTCTATTATGGTACTAAGGATGCTTAGATAAATTAATTGTACTCTGATTATCACAAAAAATCTTTACTGTATTCTGTTTAATTCCGAAGTCACATAGGAGACCCTTTAACCATTGACCTTTCTTCACTGCTTCTGAAAGTGCAATGAACTCTGCTTCAGTAGTAGAAGGGGCTACTACTGATTGTAAAGTAGCCTTCTAGCTTAGGACACACCTTCCAAATAGGAAGATATACCCTGATAATGACCTCCTCTTGTCTAGATCTCCGGCATAATCTGAGTCAACATAACCAATCAATCCTGGTTCACTGTCTGATAGCTGTTGGTACATTAGTTTAGCATTAGAAGTACCTTAAGATACCTCATAATCCACTTTGTAGTCTCCCAGTGCCTCTTTCCTGGATTAGCCATGTATTTACTCACTAGGCTAGTAGCATAGGCAATGTCAGGTCTTGTAGACACCATTAAATACATCAAACTTCCCACAACTTGGGAATAGGGGACTATTGACATGATTTGCTGATGTTCAATATCTGATTCTTTGGGTGAATTTTCTGCTGAGAGTTAGAAATGGTTAGCAATAGGAGTAGTTATTACTTTAGCCTCTGTCATCTAATGCTTCTTTACAATTTACTGTAGTTGTGATTGATCAATGCTTAGAATACTAGTTTTTCTATTTCTAATAATGTCAATGCCTAGTATTCTTGTTGCATTTCCCATGTCTTTCATTTCGAACTCTGACTTCAGTAGATCTTTTACTTTATTCAGCTCTTTCATAGTTGCTTCTACTAGAAGCATGTCATCCACATATAGTAACAAGTAGATAGGATGAGTATAGGACTCTATATTTATGTAAACACAGCTGTCATATGAGCTTTTATGAAAACCATTCTTATGAACAAAGTCACTAAACGTTCTTTTCCAGCATCTAGGGTACTGTTTGAGGCCACAGATAGATTTTTTCAGTAGGCACATATAATCTTCCTTCCCTTTGACCTCATACCCCTTTGGTTGGCTCATATAGATAACTTTCTCTAGGAAGCCATGTAGAAAAGCTGTTTTGACATCTAGTTGCTCCAGCTCTTGGTTATTTTGAGCCACAATAGACAACAACAATCTGACAGAAGTCTGTTTTACCACTGGAGAAAAATCTCATTAAAATCAACACCTGGCCTCTGTGTAAAGCCCTGTAAAGCCCTTAGCAACCAGCCTAGCTTTAAATCTAGGTCCTTGATCATTAGGGAAACCTTCCTTCAACTTGTACACCCATTTGGATGCAATTGGCTTGCATTCTTTAGGCAAATGTGTCAACTCCCATGTGTTGTTTCTCACTAATGAATCAACCTCTTCATTCATAGCTTCTATCCACATCTTAACTTTAGAACAACTCACTGCTTCCTTAAAGGTTGAGGGTTCTAAATCATTAGTTAAATCAGAATCATTCAAAGTTAAGTAGTCTTCATACCTTGAAGGTGGCACAATGTTTCTTCTTTGCCTATCTCTAGCTAGGCTGTAACATCTCAACTCTGGTTCTTCTTGCTCAGAATCAATAGTAGCATCTTCTACTTCTTCTGCTAGATGAGGTAGTTGATCAAAATATGTTTCAGAGCTTGAAGGATCAGAAGTAGGAATTAAAACTTGCTCCACCTCAATTTTATCATTTTTCTCTTGAGGTACTGAAACATTAGGATTAGATCTTTGCATATACATTTCATCTTCTCTGAAACTACATCTCTACTAGTTATGAATCTTTTCTCAGTAGGGTGCCACATTCTAAACCCCTTAACACCTTCTGTGAAGCCCAAAAACATACATTTCACAGCTCTGGCAACTAATTTCCCTTTACTCTGATGAACAGAGCCAGTGTAGCCAAACATCCTTAGGTTATTAAGGTTAGGAGGCTTTTTGGTCCATCTTTCTTCAGGGGTTAGAAGGTTAAGAGATGCATAAGAGCATCTGTCCAATGTATGAGGCTATTATGGAATCTCTCCCATATTTTAGGGTTGTCTTCACTTCTCTATAGAAATCATACAATGAGTTAAGAAGCACACATGCTTCATTATCTACCCCAATTTCTTCTCCTTGTTCTTGAATTTAATAGTAATTCTCTTAAAATCATCTAGATTCTCTATTAAAAACTTAGAAGCACTCATTTTGAATGTAAAGAACCTTTCCCTTAGGAAAAGTTTGGAGATCGATTGCGAGATCGTTCGACTTCCTGTTGTGCTAACGGAGAGAAGATTGACGATTTTCACTAGAGTATGAGCATTCTGGATAGGGTTTTCTCTTATTCCTTCTCTTTCTCTACTCGAATGCCCTCAATTTTGTATGGGAATATGTTCTTGAGAACCATGATTTTCTAGACTCTTTGTTTTAGGGTGTTGTTGGATTTACTTATGAATTTGAGTTAATGTTTAGGGACTTCATGGAATTGCATAGCTAATTATCTTTTGATGTTAGTGTCTTAAATGATTTCTATTGGCCATCAATAAATGTTAGATTGAATGTTCAATTTGATAGACCGTATATTTAATTGGACTTGTAACATTAGATTGCTATTAACCTATCACGTATGTAGCTAGGGGAGTAGTAAAAGTTGATGAGGACAATGTTTAATGCAATGGATTATAAGTTGATATCCCAACGTTAGTTATCACTTAGAATTGCATGAGAAAGAATTATTTTCGAAAGACAATGATTCAGAACTTAGTTTCTAGACTTAGATAAACGTTGTGCTTAATTCCATGATTGACTTAAATATTTCTCAATGAAAGATGTAATGAAAACGACACCCTAGAACACTCTCTAAATCTGAAATTTCTTTTGTTTGTATTTCTTTGCTGAAAATTTAATCAAAATCACTTAATTCGAATTTCCAATTTCCTAGCTAAAATTGATACATTTCTGAATAGTTAAGTGGAAACTATTTGTTTGATCCCTGAGGACGATACTTGACCTTTTAAGCCATTTTACTATATTATAACTTGACTATGTTTGCTTGTGCGTACACATTACACATCAATTTTTTGGCGCTGTTGCCAGAGATCAATATAACGATTTTTTCTTACTATTTTTTAGTTGAGAAAATTTTAGACTAGAGCTTATTTTTTTTGCTAATTTTGTTGGAGTTTTCTTTTGTGCATGTCCCATGATAAGTACATGCCTCTTTTGCCTTTTGATCATGAGATTGAACGTATGTTTATGAGAAATCTTGGAGTTAAGCAAGAAGCAAAAGAAGTGATAGTTGAAGAAACGAAGAATGTCATTTGGGATTATTTCCAACCGCCCTTTCCCATAACTTAACCTAGGATCATGAATGCACCTACCAATATAAAAAAACTTTGAGTTGAATCCAAGGTTGATTAAAATAACGAAGGACATTGCTTTTAGAGGACTCCCTGTTGAAGTTCCTTATAAGCATCTGAGATCATTCCTTGAAATCTGTGGGACGGTAAAAATTAATAGAGTTTCTAATAATGCCATAAGACCGAGAATATTTCATTTCTCTTTGCAGGATCGAGTTAAAGATTGAATTGAATCAATTCCATCGGAGAGCATTGGAACATGGGATGAACTAGCTCAAGTCTTTCTTAACAAGTACTTTTTGCCCATCAAATCTTTCAAATTGAGATCAGAGATTGTAGTTTTCTCTCAACAGCCTGATGAACAACTGTATGAATCTTGGGAGAGATACAGAGATTTATTGAGGAGATGCTCACAACATCGTTATCGTAATTGGTTGCAAATTTAGTTATTCTACAATAGGTTGAATGCTAACACTAAATTCATATAGATGCTACTACTAGGGGATCGATTTTTTGGAAAACTACTACTGAGACTTATGCTACCTTAGAGAACATGGCCACTACGAGTTATAATTGGTCAAGTGATAGAGATTCCACCACCAAAATCATCAGAGTGGATGGAATTGATGAGATAAGTGCTATTAAGGCTTAATTGACTACAATTACTAACACTTTATCTAAATTGGTTATAGGAGGACAATCATTAAATTCACCATCAATAACTTCTCAAGCAACCATGGTAGTAGAATCTCAACAAGTTTAGGGTGATCAGGAGAGTGAGACGACCAATTATGTTGACAGAGGACATTATAAGGGCCATAAACAAATTCCTACTCACTATCGTCTTAGTTTAAGAAACCATGAAAATTTTTCCTATGTTAACAATAAAAATGTTTTGCAGGCACTACCTGAATTCTCTGGTGTAAGACCATCAAATGTAGAGAGGAAATCTTCTCTAGAGGAGGCAACATTGGAATTTGTCAAGGAGTACAAAGAAAGAACTACAAATTTGGAGACCACAATTCAAGCTCATGGAAAGGCAATTCAAAACATGGAAGGTCCAAGGTTATATAGTTTGTAATTGTATTGTACAAACATTTCATTACAAACATACAATTACAAACTATAGAACCCTACTAAATTTGTACTTAGGGTTTTATAGTTTGTAATTGTATAATTTGTAATTCAAAACATGGAAACCTACAAACTATACAATTACAAACCTTAAATCTCGTAGTGTTGGGCGTGAGAAGAGAAATATGGGTTGAAGAATACACACTGCACTTGATCTTTTTAGGCTTAACAATACAGGCCCTATACGAATACCAGATACCACCTTTCTTATTCATACAAACACAAAAAAATGTGTTAAAAGCACAATCCGTGTGATGAGAGATCTCGACCTTACACCTTGATGGCTGATATTAGAACTTGGCACTTCTGCTGATTGTAGAACTCTAATGTCTATACTTTTCTTTTCTTTGTTGCAGAAAAAATAGAGAGAAAAGGAAAGAGAGAACCAGAGGGAGATGCTACCGGAAATCACTTGGGCGATGAGGCTTCAGTCGTCTAGCCGATAGGATGTAAAGCTAGAAGTCGTCTAGACAATAAGGGAAGAGTAGTCTAAACGATGAAGGCTTTACTGAAGATCATCTAGATGATGGGGTTCAAGACGATGAGCTTCTACACGATAGGGGTGCCGAGATAAACGATTGTTGGCTAAAAGCTAAACGATCGTTAGTTAAATACTACACGATCGATGGCTCGAAGGTATACGATAGAATAAGACGATCAAAGAAGAATATGAACACGATGGTGTACGTGGTTCGGCCAAGGATAGCCTACGTCCACGGAGAAGCTGACGAGAGTTTTTATTAAGGAATCTTACAAGACTGCTACAAGATAATTCTCAAGCTTTCTTGATCACTCTGTACAATTTTTCTCTCTTACATTTTACAATTAGTTACACAGTGTATTTAAAGGTAGCTTGATGTAATAGATTTGTAACTACTTTGAAGTTGTTTTCACCTTTCTGTATTAACAATCTCCACCTTGAATAAACTTCAAGTTTTCTTCAGCTTCTGTGATCTGACTGTCTTCTTCTTTAACCTTTGTCCCTCAGCTTAAACCCTATAATATCAAGGCACTTCTGAAGTTTGAGCTGAGTGACTGTCTTTGTCAACATGTTGGAGGCATTCTCTGAGGTATAAACTTTCAGAACTTCTATCTGTATTGCTTCTATCTGTTCTCGAATGAAATGATATTTAACATCAATATGTAGTTCTGTTATGGTACTGAGGATGCTTAGATAATTGTATGGTACTCTGATTATCACAAAATATCTTCACTATATTCTATTTAATTTCAAAGTCACATAAGAGACCCTTTAGCCATAGGCCTTCCTTTACTGCCGTTGAAAGGGCAATAAACTCTGTTTCAGTAGTAGAAAGGGCCACCACTGATTGTAAAGTAGCCTTCCAGCTTAGGACACACCTTCCATATAGGAAGATATCCCCTGATAATGGTCTTCTCTTGTCTAGATCTTCGACATAATCTGAGTCAACATACCCAATCAGCTCTGGTTCACTATCTGGTAGCTGTTGGTACATTAGTTTAGCATTAGAAGTACCTTTAAGATACCTCATTATCCACTTTGTTGCCTCCCAGTGCCTCTTACCCAGATTAGCTATATATCTACTCACCAGGCTAGTAGCATAGGCAATGTCAGGTCTTGTCGACACCATTAGATACATTAAACTTCCCACAACTTGGGAATATGAGACTGTTGACATTATCTTCTGATGTTCAATACCTGATTCTTTCGGTGAATTTTCTACTGAGAGTTTGAAATGGTTAGCTATAGGAGTAGATACTGCTTTGGCCTCTGTCATTTGATACTTCTTTAACAATTTACTGCAATATTGTGATTGATCAATGATTGGAATACTAGTTTTCCTATTTCTAATAATGTCGATGCCTAGTATTCTTGTTGCATTTCCCATGTCTTTCATTTCAAACTCTGACTTGAGTAAATCTTTTACTTTATTTAGTTCTTTCATAGTTGCTCCTGATAAAAGTGTGTCATTCACATATAGTAACAAGTAGATAGGATGACTGTAGAACTCTGTGTTTATGTAAACACAGCTGTCATAAGAGCTTTTATAAAAACCATTATTCTGTACAAAATCACTAAACCTTCTATTCCAGCATCTAGGGGACTGTTTGAGGCTGTAGATAGACTTTTTAAGTAGGCGTATATAGTCTTCCTTCCTCTGACCTCATACCCTTTTGGTTGGCTCATATAGATAACTTTCTCTAGGAAGCCATATAGAAAAGCTGTTTTAACATCTAGTTGCTCCAGCTCTAGGTTATTTTGAGCCACAAAAGGCTACAACAATCTGATAGAATTCTGCTTGACCACTGGAGAAAAAATCTCATTAAAATCAACACCCGACTTTTGTGTAAAACCCTTAACAACCAACCTAGCTTTAAATCTAGGTCCTTGATCAATAGGGAAACCCTCCTTCAGCTTGTACACCCAGTTGGAAGCAATTGGCCTGCATCCTTTTGGCAAAGGTGTCAACTCCCAAGTGTTGTTTCTCCCTAGGGAATCAATCTCATCATTCATAGCTTCTATCCACATCTTAGCTTTAGAAAAACTCACTGCTTCTTCAAAGGTTGAGGGTTTTGAATCATTAGATAAATCATAAGCATTCAAAGCTAAGTAGTCTTCATACCTTGAAGGTGGCACAATGGTTCTTCTCTGCCTATCTCTAGTTAGGCTGTACCCTCTCAAATCTTGTTCTTCTTGCTCGGGATCAATAGTGGCATCTTCTACTTCTTCTTCTAGATGATGTAGTTGATCAAAAAATGATTCAGAGCCTTAAGGATCAGAAGTAAGGATGAGACCTTGCTCCACCTCAATTTTATCATTTTCACTTGAGGTGCTGAATCATTAGGATTAGATCTCTGCATATACATTTCATCTTCTCTAAAAACAACATCTCTTCTGGTGATGCATCTCTTCTCAGTAGGGTGCCAAATTCTAAACCACTTAACACCTTCTATGAAGCCCAAAAACATACACTTCACCGCTCAGACAGCTAATTTACCTTTACTCTAATGAACAAAACCAGTGTAACCAAACACCCTTGGGTTCTTCAGGTTAGGAGGCTAGTTGGTCCATCTTTCTTCAGGGGTTAGAAGGTTAAGAGATGCATGAGAGCATCTGTTCAGTGTATAGACAGTGTATAGGGCTACTTCTGCCCAAAATTTTTCAGGAAGTATAGCATTAGACAATAGGCTTCTCACTCTCTCCATTATTGTTCTGTTCAATCTCTCCGCCACCCTATTTTGTTGAGATGTATACCTAACTGTCTTGTCTAGTTATACCATGTTGTCTACAAAAAACATTGAACTCCTCTGCACAGTGCTCAAGCCCATTATCAGTTCTTAGACATTGATAGTTAGACAATTTTTCAGCCATGATCTTCCATTCTTTAAACTTTTCAAAAACTAAATCCTTAGATTTAAGGAAATAGATCCAACTTTTTCTTGAATAGTCATCAAGAATGGTGAAGAAATACCTCGCTCCACTTAAGGACTGAAAAGATGAAGAACCCCATATGTTCGAATGCAAATAGTCAAGGATGGCCTTAGTTGTGTGTTGAGCCTTCACAAAACTCTGCCTAGTAGCCTTTTCTATCACACAATATTGACAAAAGGATAGGCTCTGATGAACTCCCTTAGGTAGAATTCCTTGGTTGGCAAGAGCTTGTAGACCTTTGGCACTAATGTGTGAGAGTCTTTTGTGTCAAAGATCTCCTTCAGTAGGCTACTTCTGAGTCACAATCAAAGGTGAGTGAACTTAATGAACCCCTTGAACAACATACACTCCATTAATCTTCACCTCTCTAAGGATAGGCTTGTTGTTCTTCAAATCTTCACAGTAACCTTCCTTGCCTTTGTATTCACAACCAATAGAATCAAGCATGCCTAGTGAAATTAGATTTCTCTTTAGCTTAGGTACATGTCTGACATTCCTCAATAGCTTGACTGTTCCATCTTTTAGCTTTAGTGAGACTGAGCCAATCACAACCACTGGACATGAGTTATTGTTTCCCATGTAGACAGATCCTCCATCCAACTCTCTGTAGGTACTAAACCAGTATTTATGGGGTGTCATGTGGAAAGAACACCCTGAATCTTTAACCCAATCTAGGTTCTTATTAGCTTCTTCTTCTACCTTACAATTGGAGGTAGCCAAAGCATCTGAATAGAAGTAAGAGTCCTCACAAACTAAGGCTTCATCTGACTGATTAGGTTGGACTTTTGGTTGTGGTTGTGATTGCTTGTTTTTTTCTCATTCTTCCACTTCAAGTTCTGCAATCTTTGATTAAATGTCCAAGTTTTTTACAATACTTACATCTAACCTTGGACTTTTCTTTCCCTTCTTCATTTGAGCTCTGTTTCCTTTTTCCTTATTGTTATGTTTTGACTTGCCCTTTATAAATAAGCCCTCTGCACTAGGCTTGTCTTCCTTGTTAATAATATGCTCCATTTTTCTGATTTTTAGAGCAGAAATTATGATGTAAGTAGTTAGGGAATCTCTCCCATATTTTAGGGCACTTTTCATATCTATATAGGAATCTGACAATGAGTTGAGAAGCACAAAAGCTTCATTATCTACCTCAATCTCTTCTCCTTGAGCCTTGAATTCAGTAGTTATCCTCTTGAAATCATCTAGATTCTCTATCAAGGATTTAGAAGCACTTTTCTTGAAGGTAAAGAACCTTTCCCTTAGGAAAAGTTTGTTGGGCAGATTTTTAGTCTCATATAGCTTATTAAATTTGCTCCACATCTTAAAAGTTGTCTCTTGATCAATCACTTGACTTAGGACACTGTCAGACAAGTTTAAAACCAGTATTCCATGAACAATTAGCTCCATGTTTTCTTTTTCTTCTTCTGTTGCAGTTCTTGCAGCTTGGCTGGATCCTCTAGGGCCTTATATGCCCTTTGCTGTCCCAAGATAGCCTTGATTTTGGCTTTCCACAAACCAAAATCGCCTATCCCATCAAATTTCTCAATGTCATACCTTGCTACTGCCATATCTGTTTCAAATTTCAATTGAAAGGCTCCAAGATTTTGCTTCTTTAGAATCTTGACTAATCTTGAAGCTTTCTTGCAGGCTCAAATACCACTTGTTGGGTTTGAGAAGAGAAATATGGGTTGAAGAATACACATTGCACTTGATCTTTTTGGGCTTAACAATACTCAGGCCCTATACGAATACCGGATACCACCTTTCTTAATCACACAAACACAAAACAATGTGCTAAAAGCACAATCCGTGTGATGAGAGATCTCAACCTTACACCTTGATGGCCGAGATTAGAACTTGGCACTTCTGCTGATTGTAGAACTCTAATGTCTGTTGCAGAGAAAATAGAGAGAAAAGAAAAGAGAGAATCAGAGGGAGATGCTGCCGGAAATCGCCTGGGCGATAAGGCTTCAGTTGTCTAGCTGATGGGATGTAAAGCTGGAAGTCGTCTAGATGATAAGGGAAGAGTCGTCTAGACAATGAAGGCTTTATTGAAGATCGTCTAGACGATGGGGTTCAAGACGATGATCGTCTACACGATAGGGGTACCGAGGTAAACGATCGTTGGCTAAAAGCTAAACGATTGTTAGCTAAATGCTACACGATCAATGGCTCGAAGGTACACGATAGAACAAGAAGATCAAATAAGAAGATAAACACGATGGTTTATGTGGTTCGACCAAGGATTGCCTACGTCCATGGAGAATTTGATCGGAGTTTTTATTAAGGAATCTTACAAGATTGCTACAAGATATGTCTCAAGCTTTCTTGATCACTCTGTACAAATTTTCTCTCTTACATTTTACAATTAGTTACACAGTATATTTAAAGGTAGCTTGAATGTAACAGATTTGTAACTACTTTAAAGTTGTTTTCACCTTTCTGTATTAACACGTAGGGTTCTATAGTTTGTAATTGTATTGTACAAATATTTTATTTATCTAATAAAATATGTGATTTTTATTTGAAATTTAGTTGCATTAATCCACAAACCAATAAACTAATATCCAAGGTTATCTTGTAGCTTAAACATGTATGTAGAGACATACGGATGGATCATGTTTAAGTGATAACCTAAATGATATATTGGATTATGTAGAAGGATAAGGCTAGATACCTTATCTTAGTAACACTACGAGTACGACCTGCTTTGTAGATTATAAAATTGTTGTAAAGTGCTACAAGTAATTTAATCCTGATCACTTATGTGGAGACATGTGAACGGGAGTATTCTATACAAAAGAGTTTATATAAGATCGGGCCATGAAATGACTAGTCTCATTATATATCGCCGTTCATAATAGAGATTTGCATTTCACTAGGATGACCATAGGTAACATAACTTGAATCCTGAGAGAGTTGTGAACTTCTGCCTATGAAGGCAATCCTTTGATTTGTATGGGTGAGAGTGGCCAGATCGCCACTTAATAAGCCTACTATTTTATGGATTCATCTGATTGAGGAGTTGGGAACATAGCTACGCAAGAAGAAATTCACCCATTCCCCAACGTCGGGGTAAGTAGATAAATTGCTCCCTTAAGGGCTGATTTCGAGATTTAAACAATGTGGTGCCACACCCTATCCTTATCTGAGAGAGGTTAGGTCATAGTTGGACTATGATTTATTGTTCATTAAAGGGATCAGGGGTACTTAAAGAGTTAGATGTAACTACAAGGACAAAACAGTAATTTTGGTCCAACTATACTTACGAGCAATTTGTAAAGGGTCATCGTACTATTAATTGGTTATATCCAATGGACACAGAAATATATCTGTAGTATGAAGAGTGCAACTGTCGGTCTTTAGTAGAGTGTCCGAAAGTTAACAGATGGTGAATAATTAATTAAACTCAAAAGATTAACTCATTATTCACGTAGTGTTGGAGCTTCAAGCTACAGGTCCATGAGGTCCCCTCTGTAGGTAGCTCAACGGGAATTGATGAGAATCAATTTTTGGATTAATTTGAATCGTTCAAATTAATTGAGGGAATTAATTATATGTGATACGATTATTTTAATTTAATTATATATGATACAATTTCTATAGTGTAGTTGATACATTATAATCTAAAGTTTATTTGAGAGAAAATAAATATTTGAATATGATTCAAACATTAATTATGTGAATTGGATTTATATAATTAAATTTAATATAAATGAGATTTATATTAAATATTGTAGTGAGAGAGAATTAAAACTATAGGTTATATTGTATTTGATACAATATAGAAACTATAGGCTATATGTTATATTTGATATAACATGTAGTTTAATATATATATTATATGATAATGTAGTTATCATATAAATATATATTAATTGATTTATTAAAATTATTTTATTTTATTTTTTAAAAATCATTTTTTGGAGGGAGTTGTAACTCTTTCTCCCTCTTTCTCTCTAAATCGTGGGACATGGGAGTTCTTCTTCTCCCTCCGTTGTTCACAGAAAATTATGACACAGAACATAGAGAAAAAACAGAGGTGTTCTATTTTCTCTTTTTCCTCTCATCTCTCTCAAATTTCCTCATCCAAAATAGCCAGAGCCTACAAAACTCCTAGATTTTCATCAGAGAATACATAGGTCTCTTTCGTAGTAGTGTTCTTATCGGTTCGAGGGATTTCTCTTGAAGATTGATCTTCAAAGGTAAGGGTTTTCTAAACCCATATTTCTTCTGTAAATTTTCTCCAAGCATGTTGTAATTATATTTTAAATGCATATGGTTTCTGTTTCTAAAATTCATATTTTGTAAAATTTGGGATTTGGGTCTGATCACCATTTCTGCTCACGAACCTTAATCGGTTCCTTCATTACTATCCCTTGCACTATTGGCTCTTTGTTTATTAAGAATGTCTTATGTGATTTAGGTGCTTCTACTAATCTTATGCCTCTGTCTATTCATAAGAAACATGGATTGAAGTAGGTGAAGTCTACCACAATTTCCTTACAAATGACCGATAAATCTTTAGCATATCCTTGAGGTATTGTTGAAGTTGTTCTGTCAAGGTGGGCCAATTTTTTTTCCTGCAGACTTTGTGGTTCTGGACATGGAGGATGATTTTTAGATTCCCATCATTTTGGGGAGACCTTTCTTAGCCACTGGGAGAGCAAAAATTGATGTTGAGGAAGGCATGTTAACTTTTAGAGTCAACAAGGACAAGGTAACTTTTGACATTTATCCATCCTTCAAAAGCTCTAAAGAGATGTCATAGGATAGATAACAAAGATGAGAATCCTATTAAGTATGATTTTGTATTGCCTCCTATGCAATCTCATATGAGTAAGTTGTTGATTTTTGTAGCAATGATGATATGATTGTTGACCCTCCAGTTGGTTGTTATGATTAGTTTTCTCTTAGGCATGGATATGATACTTTGATCTCAGGATGTTGAAGCAAGAATTAGAGATTTAAACCAGCATGGGATCCGGCATGATAAATGGGTTTGGTCTAGCTAAGAGACGTTAAACCAAGCACTTGTTGGGAGGTAACCCAATATTTTTACTGCTTTATTTATTTTTCTGTTTTTGCTTTTGTTATATTATTTTAAAAACTAGAGAGTCACTCATTTGTTCTCATATTTTATTTTTTAGGGTCTATTAGCAACGCAAAGTACTCTTTCCACTAGTCTGTTTAGTGGACTCCCGCTTGCTCCTAGGTTTTTTTCTCTATGCTTTATTCTTTTCTTGCATTGAGGGCAATGCAAATTTTTAAGTTTGGGGTGGGAGGTGTCCTTCGTACTTATGTGTTTATTTGTTTATCTTGCTATGCATATTTATTTGGGCTTATCCTGCCATGCATGTTTATTTGGGCTTATCCTGCCATGCATGTTATGTTGAAAATGCATGTTTATTTGGTTTTATCCTGGTATGCATATTATGTTAAAAATTGAAGAAAATTAATTTTTTTTTTATTGAGTTTTGAGTGTTTTTTATGAATTCCTTGTTGTGTGTTGTTGATATTAATTGTCCATGATGAAATTTGAATATACATGTTGAATGACTTATAGTGGAAATAGGAGAGTAATATCTTAAAGTATGATCTTTCTCTGTCCCTATTTGAGTTTCCCAAATCATAAGCACCCAGGAATTGACTAGGTACGGTTTCCTATAGTGAGTGTGTGAAAGCTAGTACCCCTAGGTAAAATGATACAAGTTTTAAAATTTGAGATTCTAATTAAGGCACCTTAGTGGACATATTGCTTTCTTAAAATGTATGGATACTTGAGGATTGGTGCATGAGCTACAGTAGGAGGAAAACTGGAGAAGCTTTATTGAACCTGACTTTAGTTTTTTAGTTTTAAATTGAATGTGACTTGTACATACATACGTGGGAGATGATTAGATTTGGCCATGGACGACCATAACGATAGACTTGCTTGAATGTTTCTGTTTGAATTTTCAATTGACTATTCCCTGAGGCATGAATCGCTAGCATACTTATTTAGAACTCTTCTATTTTCTTGTTTCTTCTTTGCTTGGGACTAGCAAAATCTTAAGTTTGGAGTGGTGAAATGCACACAAAGTGTGCATTATTTGCCTTAGATTTTAGATTGTTTTTAATACGTTTTCGTCAAATTTGATGTGTTTGCTAGTGATTTCTAGGATTCATGATCAAGAAATGAATTATACTCAAATCAAGCCAAAAAGGATCAAATTAGGCTTAAAGAAGTAAAAATCAAACAATGGACCAAAGAGAGTGAAGAAAAGAGAGGAAAAGTGAAATGTTCCAAGAAATAGGGAACGTTGTAATGCTGGTTGTAGAGTTGCAACACTATGACAGGAAGCGAGAGTTGATGCAAAAGGATAGTAGCTGCAATATCAGATGCAATGTTGCAACACTATGGACCAGTGTTGCAACACTTTGGCAATTTTCAAGCAGTGGTTTATTAGCGTTGTGAAGCTGGCTTTCCTTATTTGACAAATTTGATAATTTAGGCAAGGATTTTGTGCCAGATTTCGTCCCGATGATTATTTAGACAACTGTGAACACAGAGGAGTATTCTGACCTAGAGAGGAGATATTCAAACCTAATTTTGAGACAAAAAAGAGAGAGTTCTTGCCAAAAAGAAAAGATTGAAGACCGATTGTGAGACTATTCGACTTCCCGACGTGTTAATAGAGACAGAATTACAGACAGAATTTCCTCTTTTTTTTTTCTCTACTCGAATGCCCTCAATTTTGTATGAGAATATGTTCTTGAGAACCACGAGTAGTTAAACTCTTTGTTTTAAGTTGTTGTTGGATTTACATATGGATTTAAGTTAATGTTTAGGGATTTCATGGAATTGCATAGCTAATTATCTTTTGATGTTATTGTTTTAATTGATTTGATTGGCCATCAATAAATGTTAGATTGAATGTTTAATTCGGTAGATTGTATGGTTAATTGGACTTGTAACATTAAATTGCCATTAGCCTATCACGTACGTAGTTAGGAGAGTAGTAAAAGTTGATGAGGACAATGTTTAATGTCATGGATTTTAATTTGAATTCACGACGTTAGTTATTGATTAGAATTACATGAGAAAGAATTTTTTGAAAGACAATGATTCAAAACTTAGTTTCTAGACTTAGATAATGGTATGCTTAATTCCATGATTGACTTAAATATTACTCAATGAAAGATGTAATGAAAACTGACACCGTGAACACTCTTTATATCTGAAATTTCATTTATTTGTCTTGCTTTATTGAAAATTAAATCAAAATCACGCAATTCGACTTTCCAATTTCCTAGCTAAAATTGATACAATTCTGAATAGTTAAGTGGGAACTGTTTGTTTCATCCTTGAGGATGATACTCAGTCTTTTAAGCCATTTTACTGTATTATAACTATACCGTGTTCACTTGCACGTACACATTGCACATCAACCCTTGACCTCTTGTCAATGACTTTTCATGGTTAAGGGGTTGACACATTTAACAACCCAGATGGTTTTCCTTTTACGAACAACTGCCTCATCCAAACCATATTGTCACACCCTGTCATTTTTTTTTTTTTTTTATGGAGGGGTATATGGTTTCAATTCCTTATGCACTTGTGTAGTCTTCTGTATGCTCAGGTTTCGGGGTAACCTAAACTAGGGGCATAACATCCATTCCCGATTGAGTTGGGGGTTTGACTTGTAATGTTATTGGCAGTGGGGTTCAATGCTAACGGAGTGGGATTGTCTTTTAGTTGGGTGCTAGGGTTAACAAGGTGCCTTTGTAAATCGAGTTGGGGTTGAGGGTCTACAATGGGTGGGACTTTCAATGGTGAAAGTGATGACATTGCTGGTGGGGGGCTTTACTTCATGTATCAGTCTGACTTTAAGGGTGGTAGACAACAGGAGTTTGGTTCGTGGTCTAATAGTGAATGGGAGTTTAATATACTCATTCAATGAATTGGTTGTGATTTAATGGCCAACATGTGTTGGGACTTTGGATTGTGGAAGAGTTGGTACAGAAAGTGGGGAATTTACTTCATGAGATGATGAATGTTGAGGCCATAGGTGTGGGCTTTACTTCTTTTTTAGGATCAACAACTTTTGAAAGATCAGATTGTGAGGGAGTTGACAGTAACCCTTGTACTCCCACATGCAACTAAATAGCAATAGAAGAGGGTGCATGGGATGTTGCCCTATGACAATGAGCATTCCGTTGAGGATGCTAGCCCTCGTGGAAGAATTAATCAACCTACGGAAACGTTACAACTATATAAGTATTATGCAATGGTATAGTAACGTTATACAGTTACTATTGGACTCTAATAACTCTTGAGATTGATTCGATGAGCTGAAAGATAATCCTCATACCATTTCTAAGATCAACAAGAATGTTCTTCACGTTTCGGAGTTCATTCTACAATAGGTTCATACGTTGGTCAATCAATGAAGATGTTGTTTTAACCTCTTAGATTTTGTTGGGCAATTAGTCTAAACGTTGCTCAATCGATGGAGATGCTGGTGGTGCTGGTCCTCTCACATTTTCATCCCATTGTGTACTACTTGATGGAATGGATAAGACATCTGCAATGTAAGTCTCCAGTAGATCATGTACGAAATCATCATGGATGGGTTCATTTATATGAGCATCATCAACATAACGATTGTCACAGGGGTTTCGGGTGTATGAAGACCGACCTCAGTGAATAGTAGGTTCAATTGGAGGTGTTACGTTGAAAAGCATCTAAAAAGTGCTTTTATTACCTTCAAATTTAGAACTAATGTTGCTAGTTTTGTTTAGTTTGACGTGGTTTATTGAGTAATTTTAGGAAACTAAGCATCAGGAGCAATTTGTGCGAAAATGATAAAAAAAAAAACCTAAAGCAAAACTCTAATTTTGAGCAACTACAGGTTGGCCATGGAATTAGGAAGAAATCAAGAACTTAAGATCAAGAAAAGAGGCAAATTTTGTAGGCAATTTAGGGGAGCCAGTGTTGGAAGAACGTTGCAACGCTTCTCCCTGATGCTACAAACCTGAGAGCAATTTAGAACAGGACAGCATTACAATGCTACTTGTAGCGTTGCAATGCTACGACTTTAACATTCGACTAGCATGACGCCAGCGTTACAACGTTGCGAGCATCTTATAAATATCAATGTGTGCTGCCAGTTCTAAAAGAGAAAAAAAAAAGAGAGGAAAAATAGAGAGCCGACTTGATAGATTCTAGTACGTACAAGAGCTGAAACAGAGCAATTCAGATCGTTTTTGGTTGAAGACTCGAGATTTTGACTGAGAGTTGATCTTAGAGTGTTTCTAGATTGATTGTGATAGGAAGAAGATCGTGATTGGGATTCAAGCCTATTGAGGGAAGATCTTCTTCTTTATTAATTTATTTTTCGCCGTTATGATTGTTTGTTTATTGAAATCATGCATGACTAAACTCTGTTTCTAAGGTGTTTGTGGATTTTAGGGATATTACTTTGAATATTGAATTTATAATTGATTGATTTTGCATAGATTTCTAAATTATTTGTGCTTAATGCTTTTGATTAACTAGCCACTAATTGAATGAACTTATGTTAATTAGATGTCTCGAGAGAATTTAATTCACTGGACCCAATAATTTAGATTGTTATTCGAAATTGCATGAGAGTGAATTTAGAATAATAAGGGGTACGATTGAAAGGTCTTAATGTTGTAACTATTCAAGCGATAGAAGAGATTCGAGTCGATGGGTATTAGGATGGTTTGAGCTCGAAAGAGGATTTTCTGATGTTAGAACTTCTAGCCTCAATCTATCAATTTCAATCAATTGCATGTCATAGTCATTGTATTCCCTAAAAGAAACAATACCCTGGAAATATTTTATTTTGAATTATTCTTGTGTGTGACTGAATTTTTGTCATATGTAGTTGTGGATAAAAATCGTCTTTTGGTTGCTTGGATAAAATTGACAAAGAATTGTAGTAGCTAAGTTATAAAAATTTTGCTCACACCGATCCCTGAGGATGATACCCTATTTGGGATTTATTACTTCAATTGTGTGCGCTTGCACATACTGTCATGTGTGAAATGGCCTTTCTGTACTAGGGTGGATGTATATGCATGCTCATCATCTGACTTGTCCAACATCGTATTTACCACAATCTGCACAACATTTCAAAAAATTTCTATGAGTTTTTTTTTATTTTTCTATTATTAAAATGTGTAAGGATGAATACTTATCGATGCAGAATTAAAAATCCTTTCTTGCAAGGTTAGAAGTAGTATTGGTCGTAGGCAACTCCAACAAAGTATTCGAAGGACAATAGTTGTATTTAATTTCGTTGCAACAATACCATTGATCGTGGACAATGTCTTGTACAGCTAAACCTATAAAATTTTGCACAAAAGAATTAGAAACAAATGTCATGTAAGCGTGCAAGATGCATATGGTGAATTGATTAAATTATAATGATGTTGCCAAACTAATTTACCTGAAACGCAAGTGGAAACCCAGGGAGGCTAAACTTTATGACATAGGATGGATTTCTTGCCATGTTGTCCCTGTATGTTCTAGCCTTCCCAAAGTAGGCCTGTTGCAAACCGCCTAAGGTCCTGTCCCATAACATTGACCCCCAATTCATATTGTTGAAATAATCAAGATCATCAGCAACCTGAAACAGATATAGATCAATGGACATATGCTTGTCCTTTCCCATCATTGTAAGCTCTGCATAGTATACTAACAAAACTTTGACAACATCTTCATCGTTTTCAAACTTACATTTCGGGTACTCTTTCTCCAAGTCAATCAACGTCAATCCTTCACGCTTGAAATAAGTGTCTCGCAAATGATAACCAATAAATTTCGTTCGCTCAACGACAAGTGTGGGCGACCACAATCCCGCGAATAGGAATTTTGCTTTCTCGAATATTACTGTGCTCTCCATAATATTGAATGACATATATTCTTCTTTGTCGTCCACACTCTCCCTCAGTAAAGCCTTATGAATGAGAACACTACTAAATATAATATTCAAATCAATAAAGCAATTGAATATCGCCATTCTAAACATATCCAATTGTTCAGGACTCAACTTCCTCTCGATAATAATGTTGGCAAGCCTGATATGGGATAAACTGGTGTACTGAGCAGGATACCACTCGACCTTAAGAATCTTGTACTAGATTTGTATCATGCCAACTCTGCAATAATTTTTAAGTAAGAAACATATAAATATTCAACTGATATCGTTTAAGTTACCATTTGGGTTAGCGTTACTTCTTTACCATTTTTGTTTGGGTTCAAGATCATGGTCAGATTCTCGTGATGACTAATCATACATGTATCATAATCGAAACATAACATGCAAAGATACAAGAGGTAATTAATACACTAAACGATAACTTCAGAAAAATTCAGTATAACAAACATAACATACAATGTCATCATTTTAATACAACTACGGTGTCAATGGTAAAAGAGATTTTGTTTTTTCAAACTCCGAGTACAAGTTTATGGAAATTGGAAAAAATGTCGCACTTTTTATGAACAGTTATGTAGAGAAAAATCAGACATGTTCAGGTTGTGAAATGAATGATTAATGGAGCATAATAATCGAAAATGGCATACTTACTGATAATCGAACGCTTAGATGCTAAACTCTAAAATGTCAGTCGGACGTTAGAGCAAGAGGAAGAAGAAGAAGACAATCGAATGTTCCAGATATATTTTCAATATATTTGCGAAAATGGGGGGTTTTATCAATTGTCCGAAAATTTGATTTATAATGTAGGGTATTTTCATAGTCTTGCTTTGTCCATTCAATTTAAACTCCTAAGTAGACAACCTCAATAATTATTAGATTACATTTGTAAAATGTATAGGTAAATGTAATCGATTGTAATCAAATAACCATTATAAGTGAGATCCATTTCTATTGATCTGTCAATGCAATTTAATTCCAATTACACCAAAATTCATTATCCTTCTGTAAAGGAAGACTAAATTCTATTGATAATTTTTGGTGATCTTCTCCCATTATATATAATAATATATTTAACATTATTATATTATTATGTCTTATATGTTACAAAAGTAGCTTCTATTATTTAGATCAGTTTATTTTTAAAATATAGGATGTGCATATTCATTGATTTAGCAAAGATTATTGACTAAAAGGAAGATAATTATTTGATCAAATTATAGATATGTGTGTGGTAATGAGTATGTGACAATTATGAAGATTGCCCATATGAAAAAATAGTCAATCCAAAGAAAGACTATTTTTTACAGAGTTTATTGTCAATACTTTGATTACTAGGCTGAGAGTATCATTTAAAGTTAGCGTTTTTGCCCAAATACTAGACATCAATATTGTGCTAGGTATCTTGTTAAAGAGGCTCACTATATATGTGAAATTGTTTAATTGTGAGTACATGTTTTAATTGTTTGTTCCTTGTTTCAATTGGTCCTACTTAAATATTTGGAAATTTGAGTTCTGTCCCTAAGTTGAATGGATCGAACTTCAAAATTTGGAAGGAAAGTACAAGGATTCTTTTCGAGTGTGTGGATTTAGACCATGCATTATAAACTGATAAACTTTCTTCTACTTAAAAATAACTGAATACGGTTAACGTGAAAACGGTCAAATCGTATGTGTCTGATGATCATTCGACACTCCATTCCAAAATCTTTTTGGGGTTCTATTACAAAGAGTGAAAATGCCAATAAGTTCCTTGTTCAAATTGAGAAATATTTTGCTAAATATAAAAAGAGAGAGCAAGTAGTCTTTTAACTTCTTTGACTTCTATGTGGTATACGGGCAACAAAAATATAAGAGAGTACACTGCAGAAATGTTCAATCTCATAAAAAAAGTTAAATGCATTTGATCTCTAGATAAAGAAAAATTTACTTGTACATTTGGTACTTATCACTTTTTTTTGCATAATTCACTCAATTTAAGATAAGTTGTAATTCTTAGAATGATAAATGAGGTATTAACAAGCTTATCTAACAATGTGTACAAGAAGAAGATAAGATTGAAAGAGAAAGCATAAAAAATGCTCATTTGGTAACTGACTCTCATAAAAAATAATAATAAATAGATAAATAAATAATAAAATAAAATTTACAGATGTCGCAGAATGGACATCTTAGCAAAAGCTATTAAAATTTTTTGTTTTTCTACAAAAAAAAAAAAAAAAAAAAAAGGTTACTTCAAGATAAATTGTCCTGAATACATAAAGTGGCATGTGAAGAAGAATAAACCGTTAACTTTAGTTCATGTTAACGTTAATTTGGCTTTTGTTCCTATACATATTTGGTGGATAGATTCTTGTGCTACTACTCGCAGTAGCATATCCATGCATGGTTGCTTGTGGAGCCGGCCGTGAAGTGATGTTAAAAAAAAAATCATTTGTGTGGGCGATAAAAAAACTATTTCAGTTGAAGTTATTGGAAAATTTTATATTCCTTTAAAAAGTTGGTTGTTATTTTACATTTGCATGGACCTGTTTGTTGTCCTGTCATTTAGACGAAATTTAGTTTTTATTTATAGTTTGAACAAATTTGATTCTTCTTGTTTTTAAGAAATAATAAAGTTAATCCTTTTTCAAAATTTTAATCTTGTTGGTATCAATTCTTTAATTAATAGTTTATATATGCTGGATTTTTTTGCTTAGTTTAACCAGATCCAATTCACCATGCACGCACACAAGCTTGGCTTCTTAAATTCAAGACTTATTATTTGAAAGATTTTCAATTTTGAGAAAACATGTTTTCTGTCCATCATGGAAAATAGCTCACATTTTAAACTTGGTGTCATGACTTATTTATTTGCTATTGTAAATTGTGACTTCTAATTGATTTAATTAATGACATTATCTAACGCAAGTATACAAAAAGAGTTGACATTGTATCACATCATTTATGTCAATGTGAACAATGCACTGATTTTTTTACATTCTAAGAAGAAAGTTAAAATTTTGAGATATGGGAAATTGTGAGAAGCATATATAACACTAGAATCCACAAGCTTTGGTACAAGATGGTAAGGGGGGAGTTATGTGACTAAGTATACTTGCAAGTGAGGGGTATTTTGGGGAAAAATACATGAGGGTGTCATTTGCACATGGTGACATGATGATGATGATGGTGATGACAAATGTACTAATGGGATTGGAGGGTGGAAAGTGGTTGTCCTTACTCATACATTTAAACCCAAAAGCAAAAATATTTAACAAAATAAAAGAACATTGTGAGAAACAAAAACAAACCTATTCTATTTGTTTCCTAGCCTTGCCAAATCCCTCCCATCTCTATCTCTACCTTACACATATGATCTAATTTAAACATTTTTTTTTTCCTTTTTTAAGCCAAATATTCCCCTATTATTTATCCATTATTTTATCATGTGATTATGAATTATACACCTTTTTTCCCTCTCTCTCTCTGTCTTTTGCTCTCTCCAAACCATAAGCACATAGAAGAACAATAGGGAAATGACACAAGAATTTCACATATTTTCAAAGTATCCCAAAAGGACCCTCTCTCTCTTTTTTGTTTCTATTTCTTTGGCATTGTGACATAATTTTGAAAAGGAAGTATTTTTCTTGTGGGGGATTTTCAGGTCAACAAAGGGGTGAGGTTTTTTATCTCAAAAGGGCCTAACCTACAATCAGCAAGTCTTGATTTATAAGCAGAGTTTTTGTAATCCCACCAAGTGAATTCTCTGTACAAACTTTGCTCTCCATCTTCCAATAGTGATGGTAAAGGTGCAATCTTTTCATTCAAAGGTGGTCCACCAAAGTAGATCATTGAAAACCTTGATTTTATTGGATCAGCTAAAACCTTGTGCTTTACACTCTTAAACCTCCCATTAGTCATTACCTGCAACAAAATAACACAAACATACATTAAAAACCACCCATTAAAATCACCATTTCCCCTTCCCCATTTAGAAAAAGGAAAAAAAAAAAAAAAAAAAACCCTTTTGGATAGAGAAAGTGATCCTCTGTCTACCCATATTTGACTTCTCCACACATTCTAGATAGCAAGAAAGAAGGAGAAGTTTCCAAGAAAATGGTAGCTAGAGAAAGAAAAGATGAATGAAAAGTAATATGTTGGAATGCATTGAATCTCTTATGAATTTTGTCTTTTATATGTTATTTACGATGTTGATCCTAAAATTCATATAAATACACTATATAAACTCTAAAACTCTACTAGCAGTTCTCACAATTTTTTCTAACTATCCATTTACGTTTTCTATTTATGTTTGATGGTCGATTTTAATAACAGTAACCTACGAACAGAGATCTCCAATGAGAGAGAGAGAAGGGATTCTACCTGTAATGAATCACCCACATTGATGAAAAAGGAAGTGTGATCAGGAGGAACTGAAACCCAATTTCCATCTCTCAAACAGATATGAAGTCCAGTAGTGTTATTTGATCTCAAGACAGATATGATTTGTGGGTCTGTATGTTCCCCAAACCCTATCAAATTCCTGCCACTCAAAGCTTCAAGCTCCGGGCATGGCGGATAATGGTTTAGCCTGAAACAACAATCACTCCTTTCATCTTTCAACAGCCTGCTCAAAGCACTTTTCTCAATCCTCAGCCCTTCTGCCATAACTTCCAGCACTTCACAAGCCATCTCCTTCACAGCCAATATATATTCCTCCACCAAACACCTACAAAAATATCAACAAATCAATATCCTCTCTGTTTCAAAAACACAGAGCAAAAAACAGAGTAATCTGTTTCTTCAAGATCTTACCGGAAAATCTCGGGATTTTCCCGGAAAATGGAGAAGGATTTTTCGGAAATGAGTTGAGGATTGGTATTGAGGAGAACATATTCAATCCAACCCACATCGCCGTTTGGGCCAATTCTCTTGCTGCCATATCCAAAGGGGTCGGGTGGCCCTGCTTTTTCCTTCTCCGATTGAGGGAGATGGAAGAATTTCAGAGCTTGGGCTTCGAGAGCGCCGATGAGGTCGTCGGAGACGCCATGGTTGGCGACCTTGAAGAAACCGAAATCCTCACAGGCTTTGACGATGTGGGTTTTGGCTTCTGGGTCTTTAAGATCGATCACCGGAATTCCGGTGAACAGAGCAGTGCGTTTGCAGGATTTGATGGGAGCAAAATGGTCGAACACAAGTTGGGATTGAACCACCATGATTGAAGAAGAAGAGGGATTTAAACAACAGAAGAAGAAGAAGAAGAAATGGTTTGAATTTGAATGATGAAATGGATGAGGAGGAGGAGGCATTACTCTTTGCTTCCGTTGGGTATTTATACCATCGGGGCTGAGTTTATTATTATTATTTTTTGCTTATAATTTTCTTTTTTTTTTTATTTAATTTTATTATTATTAATTTTGCGTTTTGATGTTTATCTTTTGGATTCAAAATACAAAAGAAGGAAATTTGGACACGGTTTTCTTTTTCGGAAATAACCAATGGAACTAGGGTTGTGCAATACTTGGGTTGGGTTGGGATATTTTTAGGACTAAACCAAAAATTCGAGTTGGTTGGATCAACCATTCAAATAACCCAAATAAAATCTCCAAAAATCTTCAACCTAGTTCTTAACATTCGAGTTGAGTTGGATTGGATTGACAAGTTATAACTTAATTTTTTTTAATTAAAAATTTGTAAATTCGTATACAATACATAATTAATAACTAAAATCTTATAAAATTTAAATACTAAATATCAAATATCTACGATATTTATTGCAAACTTAAAAAAAAATATATCATAACGACTTTTAAAAAAATATATTAAAAATTCACAAATTAATCAATATAAAGTAATCAAATTTTAAACAAAAAGAAATATATATATATATATATATATATATATATATATATATATATATATATATATATATATAATTCGGGTTGAATTGGGCCAACCCAAATTTTTTTTAGTCAATCCACGACCCAACCTAATCCAATAAAAAATTTAGTCAAATCCAATCCAAGAACAAATCTAATATAACCTAATCCTTACCTTTTGGATTGGATAATCTTTGGATTCTCAGATTATTTGAATACCCTTAAATGGACTCTATAAATCAACGTATGATATATCATTTTTGGGAATATATAAAAGTATAATGGAATATAATGCTTGTTTCTTAAAAAAAGAAAAAGAATATAATGCTTGTCGTAAATTAGTTTCCATAATTTTAAAATATATATATTTAATTTTGACGGGTTAAAAAAATTAGATATTAATTTTGAGAGAGTGAAAAAAAAAAAAAAAAGAAGTAGTTTGATCTTGATGTTGCTTTTAAGAGTTGTCGATTTTTTAGGCTTCAATGGCCTACTCCTCTTTAATACTCTGTTTCCCTACTCATCATTTTACTGTGTGTATAATTAATTATTTCCAAAAAAAAAAAAAAAAAAAGTGCATGTGATGACGTTTTTTTTAAAAAAAAAAAATTTATTATTTCTATTATTTAATTTTTCTTTTAATATCTTTAAAAACCCAATACACAATTTAAGAAGGTAGAAGTACAACCCATGGTAAAAAAATTTTACAAGTTCGCAAATTTTCAAAGTTGTCCCAACTCATTTATATAAATTTTAAAAAGTTTTCAATTAGTTGTAAATTCAGAAGGAATTACAAATAAAAGTGATTTTCAATGTATTAATATTAGTTTATATCAAAAAAAAAATTTCCAAAAATGTCAAATTTATCATAACTTTTGTTGCATAGATTGAGAATAGAAGATGAGCACTGAGGCATTCTACTCTGAGATTAAAAATCTCAATTGTGTTTATACTAATTTTACCTTTTTTCTTATTTTCAATAGGTTTATAAGCTTATAATTATGTATCTAAATATATATCGTCGATAATTTTTGTTAGTTTAAATATTTGCATGATATACTTATTGTATTGTTTTTAAATAGTGTGGCTAGATAGTTTTGAAAAACTTTAAATTATGTTGGATTAAGATTTGTTAGATACAAACTTGAGAATTAAAAAGTTGACATATTTTTAAAAATATATAACTACAACTTTTTAAAACTATAATAAAAGTTTAAAATTTTAGAGATTAAATTTACCAACCAACCTAAAATCCTATCAATTTTAGTTAGGTGATTTCTTTTTATCTTATCCAGTTATTTCAAAACTATGTTGTTTGTTTGTTTGTTTTGGAAAAGAAAAATCAATTTTATGTCTAAAAAATTTTTAGTTTTATCAAATTCAATCATAATTTTAGTTAAATGTTGCAAATTATCATTTCTATTCTATTTTTGCTAGTTCACGACTAGTTTTAATAAAAAGCAATTGTAAAAAACTTTGTAAACTTACTACAATAGTATCATATTTGTCTTTCACAAATTTAAGTTTGATTATGGTACAAAGTAATCAAAGTCTAATAACATTTCCGTTTGCTTTTTCTTTTCCTATTTCTTATTTCTCGTTCCTTTTTTTTTTTTGAAAACAAGAAACGTGATTATGTTTGATAACTATTCATGTTTTCTATTTTTTGAAAAAGTGAAACAAGAATAGGAACTTGTTTGATAACTATTTCTTGTTTCTTGTTTTTTTGTATTTTTTTCTAACATTTTTTTCCATATTTTATAGTTTAAATATAATCTAATTATATAAAATAAAAAAATTGCATGCATTAAAATATAAAGAATAAAAATCAAATACTTAAATTATCAAATATATATAAGTACAAGTTAAAATTAATAACAATAGTACAATTATTTCTATCATTCATATGTTGCTAAAATTTGATTTACAATATTATTTCTTACTCAAGTTATTTGTTTTAATTTTTAAATGATGTATACTCAAATCTAACTCAATATATTATTATGTAAATGTCGTGGTTGTAAAAGTATTAAAATGAACATAAATGAATATCTTAGTAAACAAAATTAATATATTGTAAAATTATAAATGGTTTCGTATGCAAGAAAAAATTTTAAAACATAATATTTAAAAAATATATAAATACATATTGCAAATTTTAAAATTCAAAAAGTATTTATATATACGGGTTGAAAAGGGAAATTATTTTAAATAACAAAACTGCTGAAAATATTTACAAATAGTAGTAAAATATCATAGTCTATCTATGATAGACCGTGATAGACTACTATTTGTGTCTATCATGACATAGATAGACAATATACTGGTCTATACATATAAACAGTGAAATTTTGTTATATTTATAAATAATTTAGTTCATTTTCCTATATTTGAAAACAATCCTATTAAAATTCAAAATTAAAAGTTAAAATAATATATAAATCTAAATATTTGAAAATTTAGAATTCAAAAACTAATTGGCTCTATTTGTAAATATTTGAATTTATTTTCTTATATTTGAAAATAATCCTATTAAAAATTAAAAATTTGAAAATTAAAATAATATATAGATCTAAATATTTGAAAAATCAAAAATCAAAATTAAATTTACTATATTCGTAAATATTTCGGTTCATTTTCCTATATTTGAAAACAACCATAATTATTTGGTATGGAAAATTTTCAAAAGTAGAAAAATAAGAGAAAATATTCACACAAAATGACAAAATTTTAATATTCTTTAATAGAAGTTGATAGAGGTTCTATCATCAGGATTTTATTTTTGTTATTTCTATAAATAGTTTGACATTTTTTCTATCTGTGAAATTTTTCTATATTCCTATATTTATTTTAAAACCTAATTTGTAATGTATACAACGATAACAATTTATCCTTCTTTTTTCCTTTCAATTCTTAGTTTATGAAAATGTTTAAGAGATTGTATATAAAACGTGATGTTACCAAAATTGTAAGTTGTATATGGTAACTATTTGATTTTTGAATTTTTATTTAATTTAAAAATTAATCTTATAAACACCATGGTTTATATGTTTTGTTATCTATATATTTTAAGGAAATTAAAAAGAGTTTTTAATATCTTATATGAATTTGGCTAAAGATTTATGTTTATCCGGGGAATATGAAACCATTATTAAAAAATTGTGAGAAAACAAATATAGTTTTTAAAAAATATTTACACTTTATAGCAAAAAAATATGAAAAGTGTTCACTTTTAAAACTTTTTGTTATAAAGTATAAATATTTTTGGAATTTTTTTATTTATAAAAATTCTTTTTTTTTTCATGCTTATTATTCATGCATGTAGTTTAAATAGAAAAGGTATTCAAAAATACAATTTTACATGGAAATCATTTTATATTAAAAAAAATAACAATTTCCCATTAAAACTCTCGAAATTGGAGTATGAGAAATAAAATGGTTTCTAGACGCACCTTTTTTATGATGCAAAGTCAAAATCTAATACTCTAACAAAACTCTAAACCTAAACAATAAAAATTAAAAAAAATTAATAAGAAAGAAAAACATTACCAAACAACTTTTAAATGCATCAATCATGATTTTTAAATCTCAACCTCTCCAAATTAGAAAACAATAAGCTACAAGAACAACTTTCTTAAAAAAAATTACGATAACAAGATTAGGAAAAGAACTAAACAAAAGAAGAAATCTTTAGATACTAAAATTTCAAACTAACTCAATGTATTAATAAAATAATTATAAAAGTCAAATCGAGCATTACTCAGTTGGCATCTAAACGTGTTAGAAATACGAAATTCGTGGTTTGAATCTCCCACTCCCGATGGTACTCAAATAAAATTATAAAAACATCTCAAAATAATATATTCTTGTTATAAGATAAACAAAATTTCATCCCATATTTAAAAAAATAAGAGATACGATGAAAAATTAAATGACATTAATAATGTAGTTCAGATGTTCCAAAAGGTACATTTTATTCATATGTTAGACAATAATACACTACAAAAACGGAATCAATTGATACTCTTCAATGAGGAAATTCCCATCCATTTGGCCACTTTTAAGAAAACATTAGTTAATTGATTCAATAAAAAAGAAAACATGAAGTCAAAATTGTAATAATAATGTCTTGTAACAATGTTAAAAAAAAGAAGAAAAAAAAAAAAAAAAAAAAAGCCTAAGATATGATTTCACCGAATCAAAGCTTTTGAGAGTCCATTGGCTGGATTCTTTTTCTTCATGTGCAAGTGATTGAACTTTTTACCAATCCAAAAGTGGAAAGAATGGAGTCATTTCTGATATGAAATCTTCTTTATAAATGGTAAGCTTGCTGCCTCATTTGAAATATGAAAATATTTGAGAGTGACCCTTTTAGGTCAACTTGTAATAACTTCATCTCAAAATTTAGGTTGTTTATTTGTTTGTTTTCCATAATATATAGAGTGAGAAGATGAAACATCTCATATGAAACTTGAGAGTACAAACACTGTGTTAATTGAGCTAGACTCATCTTGACTTTTTATTTATTTATTTTAAAATTTGAGTAAGAAATTATAATATTGGTGTGTCTATTTGAAAAATATGTATAATATTAGTGCGTCAATGTTCTATCCAATTTTAAAATTTTTAATCTCATCTTTTATGTATTGATTTTTTAACAAAAAAATTCCATAATGTGTTTTTATTTCGAAAGTGATTCTACTAAATCTTATTAAAAGAAATATAATTAATGTTTAAGTTTGATGTATTATCTTTAACTATAAATCATAGATACTTCATGTGAGGCAAAAAATTCGTATCAAATACGTATTGGATACCGATACTTCTAGATACGTATCTAACACGTAATCTGACGTATCTATTTTTACGCATATTTTTTTTAAAGAAAAAAGACAAGCAACTCATATATTCTTTTCCAATCTAAAACTAGGTAATCTATTTAAAAAACTCACTACTCGAGTTCAAAATAAAAGAAAAAAAAAATAACGGACCAAATCCTAGACTAGAATCATCTAGTCTCCATCTTCACATTTGAGTTCCCACAAAATCCATCAAAATATAAACCATTTGGATATCTTCAACAATTCAATGAAGAAATTCTTCATTTATCTTCATACTTCTCCTTCTAATCATCTTCTTCGCAATATGAGTCATTTTTTTATTGTATTTTATTAACTATTGTACTTCAACATCTTAGATATTGCTTTTTTTGTATTTTATTTTGTGCTATTATTATAAACTTGTATACTGAATTTATCTATATTCTAGATTTTTTTAAAAGAAAAAGAAAATGTATCTTAACATATCAGTATCCTCGTTTTTTATAAATATATATTTTAAAAAAAATGACGCATTCTTAGATGTATCCTTATCTTACTTTTTTTTTTAAAAAATTGACGAATCGTTGTATCTGATCGTATCCGTATGATGTAGCTATATCTGTGTCTGTGCTTCATCGATTTTTAATATATATTAAATTTTGTATGGATTTTTATTGTAAGTAACAAACTATTTATTTTAAGTTAGATGAGTTATCGTAGGTCATATATAACTTAAGTAGAAAACTTTCAATTTTCTATAATAAGATATATCTTTCTTAGTTAATTAAAACATAGAGTATTTCAAACATGATTAATAAAAATGTGCTTTAATATTACCTAATTATTATTGTAAAAAAAAACCTAAATTATTTTGTGAATAATTTTTTGTTTGTGACAAGAAGGATTTGAGTAACAAAATTAAATAAAGCACACAAAGTGTAAAATAAATATAAATTCATATCTTAATTGTTTGTCTAGAGTCTATGGTTAAAAAACACAAATCCATAAATAAATGAAATTTTGATCACATTCTACATTGTTTAATAATTTCGAATATTACTTATTACCGTTTAAATTCATTTTATAACACTTTTATTTTATATTTAAAAATAAGGTGACGTATATGCGCGCAATATATCAATGAAGTCAACATATACTCAATCTATCATCATTATTAGCAAATTGATCAACGATTGATGGTTAACATGTCTAATTCATTGGCTTTCATAACTTGTATTCAATACCGACAATTAAATAACGATTGATCATCCTTTCATTAAACCAATAGAAAAAAAATATTTGAATATTCTATATGAAGTTTCAAACTATTTGTGATATGAAATGTCAAGAAAGTTTGATAATATTAATGGTTGACATGCTCATCAAAACTTTCTTTTATTTTATGTGTAATCACAATATTAGTTCGTGTCCATTAATCTCTAATCATACATAATAATAACTATAAAATTATACTCATACCTAACATTACAACAATATAATTATTCAATAAAATATCAAATATGTAGTAATCAAAATGTTGGAAATATCAATTAAGAGTAATAAAATGTTGGACATTTGGAAAAACCAATTTATTAGTTTTTGATTAATATCTAAATTAAGTCAATTGTCATTTTATTAGGAAGAAGAAGAAAGTCAATCATTTCAATATTAGTTTAACATGTAAACGTTAAACCAATATGGCTTACAATTGAAAAATCAAAGGTAAGAAACAACTATATAGTATTAAAATATGTTCATCATAAGAAAAAAAATAAATAAATAACAACAACAATAATTAGAGAGAAATAGAGGTGTCCAATAATTCAAATAAAATGTCAAAAAGATGCTCATAAAATTGATAGCAGGAATAATATTATTAATTGCCCTCAATAATATTGAATTGATATCAGACATTAGAAAAAAAAACCTTGGCTCTTGAAGTATTAATTGAAGATGCTAAATGAAATTGAAAGGTTAATATCCAATTTACTCTATTTATGTGACTAACTCTATTTCATATTGTTCGAATATAATATGTATTTGATAAGATTTCTAGTAGATCAAGAATTTTTTATATGTAGATGATATTTTTATTTATGCAATTGATTTTATAAGTAGATGATGCACTTTTGTTGTTATATCATACTTGAATAAAGATCGACAATTAAATTGGTTTTGTCGACACAATATATGTTAGAAAAAGTCGAAAAAGTATTATGTGTCGGCAAACATTTTCATCGACGAATTTATAAGTTATTACGATGTTGATTTTGTGTTGAGAAAAAAGGGAAAAATATGTAGTGTAAGTGTGTGACTTGCAATAATAAAAAATTCAAGGTCAACTTTGAAAATTATAGTATGTACCAAAATATATGTCTGTACGTTGAAAAATATTTTGTATGGTTTTTTTTTAACAAATATTTGTATGCTGTTTTTGACATTTCTGAAAGGGTTAAGGTTGTGATGAGGAACAACGTTGGCATTGGAGGACTTATATATATATCACTTATTTATTTATTTAAAACAAGAACCTGTCCATAGACAAAGTCTTTTCAATATTTAATTTAATTTCCATCATGCTTTGTTTAAAAAAATAAAATAAAATAATGTTAATTTATTAAATGTATCATGTCCACGTTATAATCGAGTAATTCTTTAATAAAAATACTTTTAATGGACTAAAATAATCTTTACTAAGCTTTTTCATGGTGGATATATATATATATATATCCTCTTAGTTGAAAATATATGTTTTAATTAGCTAAGCTATATTAGGATTGATTATTTATTTTATTTTATCAACCCTAATAAATATGAATTTATTGTGTGCTTAAAAAAAGTGTTAAGTGAAGTGTTTATTATTTTTATTTTTTTAGTTTAGGAAAAAGGTTGAGTGCTTGGTTTAAAAGCACTTTTTAAGTGATTCTTTTGAAATTTTTAATCAATACTAGTAAGAAACACATTTTACCACTTCTTTTTGTCTATTTTTTTTTTAAAAAAGAAATTATATAGTATTTAGTTACATAGTCATAATGTGATACAAGTATTATCTTAATATTTAAAAGTATTTTTAAGAAGGTCAAATTCCAACCTAACTTAGTGAATCAAGGAGCCTATTATCTTAATTAAGATCAAAAGTTTGATCTCAATAATCTCATCTTTCAACTTAAAAATAAATAAAAATGTTTTTTAGATATAGTATTTACTTCGTATATATTTTTAAGAAGAATGCTTGCAGCTTGAAGATATTTCATTTAATTTAAAAGTAAATTTCAAACTCATTTTAACATGCATTAATTTCCTAACATTATTTCTAGATATAATAATGTGATAATTAAGAGTATTTGTTTTCAGAAGAATCTCCAAAATCTCACCCTACCAGATTTTTTTTTTAACAATTCTTGAGAAAACTTACCTTAATAACCACATATATCCAACTCTAATTAATTTGATAACACTACTAGTACAATACCATGGTTCTCTCTTTTTTATCTTTTTAGTCCGAGCACAATACATTAGATGAGAGATCAATTATCATTTCAAAAATTGATACTTTAATTCCTCACTTCGTAATTGTTATACTTAAAAAAGAAAAAAAATAATTAGAACATGAGAACAGTTCTCTTAAATAATTAAGTTAGATTTTTCAAGAAACTTATTATTATTCAAGAAATTTCTTGGAAGGTAATTTATGGCCACTAGATCGTCCACAACCTTCATGGCCAATTTGTGGCCTTAAGATCTTTCACATTGATCCTTCACAATGTGATTGAAGTCATTAGATCTTTCATGTCTACCAATGAAAATTTGGCATAATTTGGATTGGCTTGATTCTCAAGTTTCTTTGAGCTATAAATAGGTGGAGACCCATGATTACCAAATCATCTATAAATCTCTAACAAGTGAGCAAAGTGTAAGAGATAAAATAGATAGAAGATCTTCTTATAAGAGAGCTTGTTATTCTTCTATAAGAAAGAAAGTTTGTAACTCCTATTCTATATTAAAAGTTTGTAACTCTTATTCTATATAAATTTGTAACTCCTACTCTGTAAAATTTTTCTATCCTTACTCGTAGTTTTTATCTTAATTTATTTAGGGTTTTCTAAGTAAATTTACCATGTGCCATTCTCTCCCTTTTTCTTGTTCATTATTCTTATTCTTAATCTATTTTAGTTACGATCTTACTCTATTTGATCACAATCTTTTTCACAATAAGTTCAATTAACATAAAGTTTGTACGAATAATCGAAAGTTAGAGGTTGGATGCTAAAAGAATATTATTACATCGTTTAAAAGAAATAAATGGTTATTAACAAGACAACAAGGTCACAAGACAGGTAGGTCAGTTAGAAGTGGCAATCTAGTTGGTTTACCCCGATATTCACCCGATGCCATTCTTTTCTTGTTGAAACATAAATTATTAAAGAAAATATAACACGCGACATATGATAAGACGTCATTAATTTCATTTTTATTCATTATATTATAAGTTGAAAATAAATATACATATTAATTATAAAAAATATCTATCATATGATCATAATTTACAATCATTTCATTGGTGGGCAGCCGTCAATAATAAATAATATTGTTCCCTAACCTTTTTTTTCCCTGTTTTTTTCACTCCTCTCACTTCATCCTGAAAAGAAATTCGAACTGCCTCTCATATTACACAAATTTTCTTTAGCACTTTTCTTAAAAAACTTCACTTTCTTTATCATTTTCAATATCTATTTTTTTGTCTCATCAGCACTTTATACATTTCAAATTAAAGTGAAAAAAAAAAAAGGAAAAAAGAAAAAAGAATGTAGCCGTCTGTCTCCAAGATGGTTGAAATATGACTTGAAATCAATTCAAGAATCAAACATGTTGACGACAAGAATCATTAAAATCCATTTGAAAATTACGTGTTTTTAAGTTATGTGTCAAAGGTACATACAAAATGGCTGAACACACATTTCTTAATGGGAATTTTATCAAATGCTTGGATCTAAAATCTTAAATTTTGATCTCTTTAATGTTGTGAAAGGCTTTTGACTATTATCCAAATAGGATTTACAAAAATTTGAGAAAGAACAAACTCTCTAAACAAGAAGTTGATTCTATTTTATCTCCCATTTTGATATTGTCTCACATAGAAAAAGTTTAAGAATATGATAAACTCCGAGCACTATAAAAAGAAATTTGTACTTTTGGTTTCCAAACATCTCAATTTGAAGAATTTAGGTTTGATAGGCTATCTTAGTTGTTGAGTGATTGGTGTAATACATTGAGAGAGTGCTCTTGTATTGAGTCGGTGGGAGATTTTGTGTAATTGTAATAATTATCTTTATCTAGGATCAGAACTATTCTAGAAATTTATATGAAATTATACTACTGTATATTTAAGTTATATAGATACTTCAAGAAGTTTCTAGAACAGTTAGATATCTCCCACTATAAAAATATATATATATATATATATATTTATGATCTCTTCCTACAATTTCTTCCAAAGCATACATATTCTTGTACTAATTTCTTTCTATATGTACACTTGGTGATCTCACCTAACTATAAGCACATCAAAAGTAACTTCAATGTTAGAAAATCAAACAAAATGATTTAATACTATAAACGTTTTTTAAACTTTACTAAAGAAAATCCTTGTAAACAACACTCATGAAAGGAATTAATAGATCCATTAGTTTCTTAGAGAAGAAAGTTTTGGGAGGGAAAAAAGTTGGGTGGCAGCCTCTTCAACTTTTTGCTGCCTTTATAGAAATAAAATGTAGGAAATGACCATATTCATTTAATCAAAAGGGGGGCCAAAAGTCTCTCCCATTTCCTTTGCAAACATATGGTGACCCCAAGTACACAAATTATACATATTATTTCATTACAAAACATTATTATATAATAAAAAGGAGAGAATAATATATAGCTAGCTAGCCATATAGCCCCATAGCCTTAGCCAGCCTATATTTCAAATTTTAGAGACCTTTTGAATTTCCCTTTCTCAAATCTTTTTTGGAAGGTGGGGTTTGATGATGAATGGCTAATGAATTTTGGGGATGTTCTAACCTCTCATTTCCTTTGGAGGCACAATAATGCAGCCCCTTCATCACCTTCATAGATATAATTGATAGAGAGAAGCAAATTGATGGGATATTTTGAGAAGGTACCATCCAACACACACTCACAAACACCACTCACTATGTGTGTAGAGAAAAAAATGACGTCCGATAATAGTCGATTCAATGAACAATATATTAATATTTTGGTGTGTGTGATTATAATGACCATCGTACCTTTTATCATCAGTGATATAATGTGTGATCGATAGAACTTTAATGTCGTAGTACTAGACTTTTTTTCTCCCTACAAAAAATAGGTGGAACAACATCATCACATTATCTTTTTTGGATATACTCATTTTAACTCTGTTTCTTAAATATATTCGTTTGAAGAGGGATAATAAATATATATGCATACAAAATAAAATACTACTATAATAATGTTATATATATGGATTTTTGTAAATTGATATTTGGAATTAAAAAAATAATCTAAATTTGACTCTGGAGGAGTATCTAACATTTATTTGATCCTTTGATTACAATGTTTTAAAGTTACTTTTGAGATTCATCATTCAATAGTGTCCCTATTCAAACCAACATGTGTCATCTTAACCAGCTAATGGCATTTATTTTTCAGGGTTTTTAGTAAATGAGCTCCTAGAAAGAAATATATGCATGCACCTTGTTGATATATATAGACAATGTTTTTAGAAAATAAAGATTTCTTTTTTACATACACGTCAAAAGAAATAAGGCAAACCAAAATTTTGATGGATGACATTTTTTTAAAAAAAAATACTTTTTCATTAATTAAAAATCAATTTATCACTCACATATTTGCTTCTTTTATAATTAGAGTAAATACATCGGTGCAGTTTAGGTTATACATATTTTTCATGCATCTCCTTTAATCACAAAAAGAAAAAATATTTTTTTTTTCAAAAAAATCCGCATAATCATATGTGATTGGATACTTGATAGACCGAGCAAAGATAAGTGCAACTCGAATGTACTCAAATATTTTTCTTACCATTATACATAATCATCATGGAGGGGAGGGAGTGCTTCCAAAAAAAAAAAAAAAAAAAAAAAGATGTGTGCCATAATCAACTGTCCTACCAATAATATTTTATAGACTACTCGTTTCCATATATCTTAGATTAATTCACTTAAAGATATTTTAGTTTAATTTTCATTGAGAAAATTTTTTTATTCTTTACAACGTGTGTCTAGATTATAAATATTATTTCAAGAGTATGAATATTGGGTCTCAAATATTTGATATTTAAATGTTTGAATTAAATAGAATCCATGTTTGAGTATGCAGGACAATTGATATATATGAATTCAATATCTATATTTGTTTTAACAATTTTGTGTATAGAAACTAAAATCGAATAATGAGTTATTAAATATTAAAAATAATATACATAATTATTTGATAATTTGGATTAATTTAAAATTATTTTTATAATATAATATGAGTATGAGTAACCATTTTGTGTTGTTGAACATCTAATTAATTAACAGTTATATTTAAGAAAATATATATTGATGTAATCATAAAGTAAAAATTAGTATTATGTAATATATTATTACAAGACTTATTCAATTAGTCAAAATGAACATAGCTCAACTTACATAGTGAGTACTATCAATTTCAAAGTTAAGTTCGGATCCACCCTCTTACATATTATCCAAAAAATCAATCAAAATATTTCGTAATCTTTAAATTAAAAAGTTAAGATAATTCTATTAATTAAAATTTATAAGTCTAAATAATATATTTAATAATTAATGCAAAATAGTTGTGGTTGATTAATATTAACTTATTAATTAATTAGGTTACTCTTCTGTTCATATCATAGATTTGGTTTTTTTTTTCTAAAGGTATTGTAATTAAAATGTAGGGTAGGAAATTGAACCTTTGACCTCGAGGTCAACAGTACAAGCTCTATGTCAGTTCTACACTCATATTGGTAATATATTGGATTTTAAAACTAAAAAGTCCAGGAAATAAATAGGGGTTACAATACAATTTTAACACCCACTAACAAAAAAAAAAAAAAAAAGATACACAATGGTAGATTTTTCAAATATGGATAACTAAAACTTATTAAGAATAATACAAATTCACTTAATTTACGATCATTCAAGAGTCGTGAATTGCGACTAAGTTTTGAAAGTAAAATTAGCTCAATAGTAATTGACATAAATTATCTCTCTTAAGATCAAAAGTTTAATCCTCCCTCTCTCATAATTGTTATACTAAATAAAGAAAAGATTCACAACCAATAATAAATATGGATCAAAGAATATCATCAATGATAGTACAAAAATATGGATGTATTTGGAATACATTTTTAAGTGTTTAATTTAAAAACATAAGTCATTTTAAAAGTAATTGAAAAATTTGACAATCACTCAAAATAGATTTTTAAGTGTCATTTAGTCATATTTTATAAAATATGTTTAAATAAAAATGAATTTTCTGAAAAACACTTTTTTCTCAAGTCAATCCAAACGAGTCCTAAACCTGAGTAAGATTGATTATAACCCCGTTTGTATCAATTTGGTTTTTAGTTATCAGATTGTAATAATAAAAACGTACATGTTTGGTTATTGTTTATGGTTTTTTTTTTTTAAAAAAAAAAAGAAAAAAAAAAATGCAATTAATTGTTTTTTTTAGAAAAATAAAAAAGATGATGACTTTTCTAGTTTTTTATTTTTTTCTTTAAAAATACATCAAACCATTATTAGAACAATTTTTTGTATTATATATGTGGAAGAAATTGGTAGAAAAAGAAGAAAGACAATCTTGAAAGAAAGAAACTTTTATTATGAATGTACAAAGATGAACATTCTTAATAGATTACTTTTTCACTCTCTCTCAACACTCATTTAATTTTTCTTCACCAACTCTCTAACTTTTCTTAACTCCTATCTATAGGCATAACATCTTTGAGCTTAAGCTAGAAGTTCTTTTTTTTTTTTCTTCCTTCCTTCCTTCCTTCTTCTAAGCTCTTCTAGGATTCTAAATATTCTAAATAGTTCTTGGATTATTTTTATCTAGAGGAATATCTCTAGAATTGTTTGGATACTAAATAAAGACTAAGATATTTCTTAATCTTTCTTCTCACATGTTTACATGCATCTTCAACATAATTTTGTAGAAATCTATTGTAGATATTTCAAGAAACTTCTAGAATAGTTAATACTGGTTCTAACTCAACAATATAATTATAAAATTATATCTTTATCGTTACATTTTTAAAAAAGATTATATTGATAAAAAAAAAATGTCGATATCCTAAATGCACTCTCAAGTCACAAATCAACAAATTAAAAAAAAAAAACTTGCATTTTTGTACGATGTACCATTTTTTTTTAAATGATCATTGTGTAACTGTTCACGTTCAGATACAGGTTGAGTTAGTTAGTTAGATGCTTGTTAAATGTCATGAGGAGAGGTGATGTTTAGAATCTTTATACCTCTTCCTAGATTAGGTGGATAATCTGGAAGGGCGTGTATTTTTTTAAAACCCTTTTCCTAACCCTATTCCACAAGGGCTCTCATGTTTTTGATTTCTCACCATGGGAATGTACTATTTTTAAAAAATAAATAAAAAATAATAACTTGAAAAAAAAAGTATATTTTATCATTTCGATGCCACGTCAGCTCAAACCCATAAAGGGTAAGAAAAGAGGAAAAGAAATTATTCCTTGGCCAGATAATATTTTCAAAACTAATCTTTACACTATATCCATACATATATTTGATATTTTCTTTTAAAAAAATATCAAAAAGGAACTCATACGGTAAAGTACTAACAATTATATTCTTTATTTGAACATTGTTAATATATATATATTAAAAACGTACAAGAAGCGTTTGAAAAATAAAATAAGTGAATAAAGGGGAGTGGATGATGTCGAGAGATTACATATTTAAACAAATAGTATAGTTAAAGAGAGACAAAAAAATTTATAGTTTATAGTATTAGCTAGCTGGTTAAAATTTAAAAACTACCGACTTCTATGTTTTTACCGCAATTCTATATTAATTCTATTACCATATCTTGATTATTCACAAATAATTCTTTTTTTAAAAAAAAAAAAAAAAATTCATTGATATTATCATAGTAAAATGTTTAATGCACATTTATGAAGTAGAATTTTTGTGACATTTCAGGCCATGATTCAAAATCCAAATTTGACATCTTTAAGATTGAAAGATGTCCTCCCACAAACCAATACTAGTTCTTTCACATGTATCTTAAAAAAATTTCACATTGGTCCTTTCAACATGTTTTGTCCTCACTCATATGCATATTAAAAAAATTTTCCAAACTAAGCACGCTTGATAGTGAAATTTTTATGATTGAGCCATCGAAAAAGAAGGCGTACATTGTTGATAAAGGTAACGACTTTCAATTATTTTAAGTTTTTTTTAACTATATTTTTATATTGTCAAAAATGTTCTCTTTCAGATACGATCTCAATTCCTTTTTGGACATTACAATTTCCTTTTCTTATAAAAAGGAAAGAAATTACCATTGATTGGCTCTATAGGTGTAAAAGTATTGGGAAATTTATAATAGTATCATAATATAGTGTGTATTCCTTTCCTTCATATTTAATTTTAACATGTTATTAGACAAATATATTACATTAATTTCATTCGCCCATATGTCGCTCATAATATAGCGTGTATTGTTAATTCGCTAAAAAAACAAAAAATATTTTTGAAGAAGAAAGAGGACACGTGTAAGAGAAGAGTGAGTCAGCGGGAGAGAAGAGGTTGACGTGGACATTGGTAAGAAGTGAGTCAAATAATTGAGTTTAGGATTATGATGCGCATCTTCAAGATGGGATCTCCTGTCGCCATCTGTTCCCTTTCCATTTTTAACGTGCTCGTTTCCACACCTACGCTTCCTACATACGATTAAAACCCAACGGCTCTCTCTTTTTCCTCCTTTTTATTTTTTTTTTAAATAAAGTTTTCAAATAAAAATAAATTTACACACACCTTCTCTCCTTCAGGGTTCACTGATTCTGTCAGAAGTACGTCTACATCTTGTCTTTTTCTTTTTCTTTTTTTAAATATAAATTGCCATAATTAATTAAATCTATATTAGTTGAACTAATGATCATTTATCACATTAATTTCTCCAAAGTCAAACTCATTATGCCTTTCATTACTTTTTTCAAGTAAACAACAATCGGTAACTTATTTATAAATATAGCATAATCTCATTATCAGTGATAGAAGTTTATCAATATCGGTAATAAGTGATATTCTACCGTACTTAAGAATTTTATTATTTAAAATAATTATTTTTTTTTCTCATTTTTCTTTAAAGAATGGGTGGATTGAACTAATATTTTGAATGTGAAAGAGTATGCAGTGTCATATGGAAGTGGAAAAATATGAGATAGAGAGAAGAGATGAGCGTTATATATTTTTGGACTTAAAAAGGTTGGTTTGTTTTGTAAGTTTTATCATAAGATTTTAGACAAATATTTAATATTTTTGTTTATTTTATAGAATTATTACACTTTGTAAAAGCTAAGATATTATTATCTAGAGAATTTTAAATCTCATATGACATGAGTTTTCTTATAATACTAAAAATATAGTAGACGAGTTTAATTAATTTTTCATTTTAAAATATTAATTTATTTTTATTTTAAGTGATTAATAATTAATAAAAATAAACATGCTAAATTTAATTAATATTCTCTTACATTTAATTGAATAATTATTTAATTTTTTTTTCTATGTAAAAGATTGGTAAATCAAACATATATACTTAACTTCTCCATATTACTTATTTTACATGTTGAAATACATAAAATCTCTGATATTTCATATATTTATCCATATAATAATATTTGCGATCCATACGAGTCTCAAAAGGTAGACATTAGAAATTTCCTATTACTGTTTCATTCATACAAGTTACTCATATTAAACATTGTTTTATTTATTTATTAAATTGTCAACATTAAATCTTTTCTTCAAAGATATATGTAATAGAAAAAATCAACACCTCTATTAAAAAAAAAAAAAACATCGTAATGTGAACATCAATTTGAGAAGAAGAAAGATGAGAAAGATTAAACACATAAAGTATTTAAGATGGAGTATGAAAGGCATGATTGCTTAGTATGGTTTAAAGGTTAACTAATAATATTGTCTTACCATAATATGTATATGATTGAAATGACACACTTCAAATCAAACTCCAAAATCAAAACACATATACACAAAAATATGACACCACAAATAACATATATAATGCAATATTGTAAATATTATAAATAGGTGTTAGATGTTCATGTTTAATGTCTAATGTCAAATGTCATTTTTCCATTACCACATATGTTGCTTATTTGTTATTCAACCACTTATGCATAGTGTCCAAAGTGTACCACATCCTACCTGTCACTTTGCTATAAATAGTGACATCTGGTGAATCTTAAAATAATACATATTGGTGAGAAATCCATTTCAAAATTTCACTCCATTTTCATAATTTAGTTATATTATATTATATTTATTTATTTATTATTATATTTATATACTATTATATAATATTTTTTCTATATCCGTGTTTCCGTTGTTCTCCTCAATTTCATAATACGTTATCAACATGAGTTCCTGCCACTTCCCTCGCTGAAGGTAGAACCTAAAGATAAGTTGATTTTTTTTCTCTTTATTATAATTAATAGATTAAAATTTTAAAATTTTGCATATTTGGTACATATTAAATTTCTAATATAAATACAATGTTTTGTGATAATGTTGCCATGAAAAATCTTACGAAATTAAAATTCACAACCCTTGACATTAATAGAAATAATTATTTATCATAGATGATCGATGCTAAAATCCACCTGGATACTATGAACTTGAGAGAAATAATTAAAGAAGGAAATACGACATTCATTCAAGAGAAAGCAAAAGCTATAATTTTTCTTTGTTATCATCTCCACGAGGGATTGAAAATGGAGTATTTTACAATAAAAGATCCTCGTATTTTGTGAAAAAATTTGAAAGAAGGGTATGATCATAAAAAAAATATTTATTCTTCCTAAAGCTCGTTATGAGTAGATGCATTTAAGACTACAAGATTTTAAATTAGTAAGTGATTATAATTCCACATTATTTAAAATAAGTTCAAAATTATTGTTGTGCGGAGAGAAAATTACTGATGTTGATATGTTAGAGAAAACATTTTATACATTTCATGTCTCGAATATGTTTATGGAGCAGCAATATCGAGAGAAAAGTTTTAAATAATATTTTAAATTAATTTTATATCTTCTCGTGGCCGAACAAAATAATGAGTTATTGATGAAGAACCACGAATCTCGACCAAGTGAAACAACACCATTCCCTAAAGTGAATACTGTGAATGTTAATAATCATGGTCGAGATCGAGGTCTGGGCAAGGTCGTGACCATGGACGTGGAAGAAATAATTATTATTTTCGTGGTGGTCGTTCTAAGCATTCAAATTTGAATAGAACTATGGAAAATGATGATCACAAAGAAAAAGCTCCACAAGATAAGAATTCAAAGAGCGTTGAAAATAAATACTTTTGATGCAGAATTACTGGGCATTGGTCACGTACCTGTCGTTTATCAAAACACTTAATTCATCTCTATCAAGCCTCCACTACAAGAATTTTAGGCTTTAATGTCGGTTGGAAAAAGTGAAATCGGATGTATAATGTCAGTTTTGTTTTTTTTTTTTTTAAAATAAAACCCATTGCCCCCCACATTTTTTTTTCATTTCCCGCTTCACCCACACATCCCCCCCATTTTTTTTTTCATTTCTTTTCTAAACCCTATTTTCCCCATCAGCCACCTCCTCCCTCTCATTACCAGTCACTGTACCTCATCCCCAATTTTAAATAAAAGGTCAGTTGAGCGTGTTATCCACGAATATCTACTGTTTTTGTCTGTTTGATTTGTTATTTTGAGCTTTAATCGCAAAGAAGAAATTGAAACAGGGAAAAAAAAAAACAAAACAAATGATGAATTTTGTGAGATTGATTGGGGTATAGCAGGTATCTTTAACCGTCTGATGCGCTTTGCCCATCAACAGGTTTGTTATTGTTTTTCGTTCCAGACCTTCTAACAGTGCTTGCTAACATCCCAAAGGCCTTAAGCTTTTAATATATAAAATGTAGGTTAAGTTAATTGATTTTTCTCCTGGTGAGAAATATTTGGTGACGTACAACAGTCATGAACCCAGCAATCTCCGTGATGCAAATGTGGCAACTCTCTTTCGAATCTCTACTCTAAGTCTAGGAGCTTGAAATTTGCAATAAGAGCCTTTAAGAAAATTAAGAAAAAGAATGTGATTTCATGGACTTCAGTTGTATCTTCCTGTTGTGATAATGGTCAAGCAGCTCGGAGTTTAATTTTCTTCGCCGAGATGCTCTCGGATGGTGTGGAACCAAACGAGTACATTTTAATAAGTGTCTTGAGCGCTTGTTGTGTAATGTTGACATTGGGTTTAGGAGCACAGTTCATTCACTAAGCGTGGATCCTTCATCGAATGTTAGAACTTTGTAACCATCATTCTCATATGTAGATTTGAACTTATTATATGGTTATCTATGTGTATATTCCTGAAATTCTTATTGAATATTTAAATTCCAGTTCAATTTTTAAAATGTCCCTAAAATTCTAGAATAAATGTGAAAACGCTAGGTTAGCATATAGCTAAAAATCATTACAAGTATGAATTTATGATGAATTTGCTCTACTAGCGTTCTTTAACATCCGATTTAAATAGTTAGTATCTAGCTTTATAACAGATTCGGTATTTCTATTACATTAGTAACATTTTTCATATTAAGATTTGATAAGTATCATTCTAATATTCGATTTAAATTATTTGATCATTCGATAAGCATCACTACAAGAATTTTGCCTTGAATGTACCATTTATGGACATTCCCAATAAACACGGTTAGTTGAATATGAATTCTGATAACATTTTCACTTTCAATCCTTTGTCTTAAACCTTTTTTGTTTGTGTATTTTTTAGGTGTTTGGAAGGGGTGAGGAGGAGATGGATTTCTTACAACAATAAGGGATTCAGATGAAAATTGTTCCTGGTAAGTGCATTTTTTAATGCTTGCAGTTTTAAGCACAGTTTCTAAAAGTTTTCAAGTGACTCTAATGATATGAAATTTCTTGTTTGAGAAGTTATAGTGTGCTTATTTCTCTTTAGATCATATTGGATTAGAATGTAACACTTGTTTATGACTCATGGGTACTATTTATTTGTAGTTTAGATTTGATTCAAGGTACTCGAGTTTGTAGGTCGCACTATGGTAGTTTGTGGGTTATTCATGCACTATGGTAGTCTTTGTGACAACTTTTGAGGTTTGAAGTATGTTGTGAGCTAAATTTGCTTATTGATGGATGTGTTCTTGAATATTCATTTTTTGGAAATTCTGATAGTTCTGTTGAGAACAAGTGGTTGTGAAATATTTTTGGGAGTGTGTTTCTTTGAAGGGGTTCAAGGTAAATTTTTGGTTTTGTTGTGGTAGCATTGTTATATTGCCGAAAATTTTTCATCGTCTTCGTATCTCATATCTAGGTAACCAAGCTTCTCTTCTTCAAGATCTTGAAAGAAGATTCTCTCATTTATTCAATATTGAGTTTTTTTGTTTCGCAGATGCAACAAAGGAGTAAATATTTAGTATCACAACCTCTTTATGCTTTTTCTTGGGGAACTTTAGATCCAACACATTCACTACAAGAATTTTGCCTTGAATGTACCATTTATGCACATTCCCAATAAACACGGTTAGTTGAATATGAATTCTTATCACATTTTTACTTTCAATCCTTTGTCTTAAACCTTTTTTGTTTGTGATCCTTTGAACAACAGTGGTCAGACAAAGATACCTATAACCAGACACTGCTAAAGCTAGGGGGTTGGTTCAAGAAGAATTATGAAGGGATCTATCCTTACCAAGTGGAGACAGTAATCTCATAATGTTTGTAAAATCATAATGTTTGTATTACTTGTAATTTGTGTTTTCAAGGCCTGAATTATTGTAAAGCCTTTTAAATTATAATTTTATAGTAGAATTTGTGGATTAAATGTAATAGATTTACAATCCATACATTAATAATGTCATAGCCACAACGTTCAATGATGATGTGTCATGTTATATTTTTTGATAAAAAAAATGGATTCGGCAACGAAATTTTTTAAAAAAAGGGATAGATTTGGGCTTCAATGTCGGTTAATAATTATAGAGGCTTTAATGTCGGTTGGAAATTTCACTGAGGTCTTTAATGTCGGTTGAAAATTTCACTGAGGTCTTTAATGTCGGTTGAAAATTTCACTGAAGGTCTTTAATGTCGGTTGCAACCGACATTGAAGGCTATGTTATTGAGGCTCTTTAATGTCCGTTTAAAATTGACATTAAATGCAATTGACATTAAAGGGTTTTAATAACACTATCTTTAATGTCGGTAAAGCCTGAATTTCTTCTAGTGCTCCTTAAAGGAAAAAAGAATGGAAGCAAAATTTGCATACTAGAATAATGATATATTTAACCCATCGCATATGACAAATTTGGATGTGGTGGACTTCTTTGAATCTCCTGAAGAGAAGATTGACATAGTTGATGGAACAATAATTGTTTTTTTTATTACTTTAAGAATATCTAGACTTAATGTTGCTTTTCTTAATCTATCTTCACATTTTTTTTTAGTAAACGTTAACCTTTGTATATTCTAAATATTGTTTTTCTTATTGTAATTATTTTTTTAATGAAGAAACATTGATCATTTTCATATGTTGGGTGATTAAAAAATGAGTAAAGAAGCTTTATGTGTAGCAAATAGTACAACTACACATACAATACTTACAAGTAGAAAATATTTTTTTCAAACTGACAATGCTGGAAACAAAAGTGAATACAATATCAAGTTTTGCAAACCTAATTGAAGGGTTTGGAAAAGCAAATATTATTTTGTCATAAGAAACAAAATTTACAATTGACAATACATTGTTCTTTAGTCAATAAAAGAGAAATCTTCCAAGTTTTAAAGATATATGTTGCAATGGTTATCATATTGAGTTTGATAGTAAGAATAATGTGGAGTATCTATATATTATCTCTATTGTCTCAAATGAAAAACGTATATTGGAAAAGTTGCCTACTTTATCTTATGGATTATATTATACTCATATACGAATATACTACAATAAATAAACCTTTTTATAGCATTTTAATCTAGTTTGTAATGAAATAGGCTATAATAAAGAAGGGAGAAAAACGGGGGAATTTGTTTTGATAAAATCTAAGGACGCGCACTTAAATTTTATAGAAAAAATGTGTAAGCGACTTCCCTCATTCCCTAATTCTTTTATTCTCTCTTTTTCTTCATACTCGACTTCCTCAGATTCTCATTTCTTCTCACTACATCTGAGCTTCTCCACTACAATAATAGCCACAAGGTAAGGTTTCATTTTCGATTTTAGAAGGTTGCGGAGTTGTGGAAGGCTATGACGTTAGCTTAGATTTTCAGGGGAGAGTGGTTGCAACTTTAATTTTCAGGAGAGGATGGCTGCGAGTTTGATTCCAGAGACGATTATGCATTGGTTATGGTTTTCAGAGGTGATTTTTTTAACTTTCTTAAGGAAGGTTCTTAGAAACAAATGAATGAATGAAAGATTATCCTCACATGGAGATCGAATTTACAATATTATTGGAACTCATCATCATCACTTCCTTCTCATAAACACAAAGAAAGCGAGATTAGAGTTTCTTGGAGGAGGAGTTACAGAGTCGACTTTTAGGGTTTTTCAATGAGGTAAGTGGAATTTAGATATAGTTTTTTAATTTTAATTTGCTTATCAGTGCACTTTTAGTTAACAAAATTATGAAATGGGTTGTAAAACTTCATTTGTCATGTTTCAAGGGGTGATGTTGTTACTCTCCGAGATGCTACTAAGATGGATTTGAAGAGCGTCACCAAGTTTGATAAGGTAAACCATTATTGTTCTCAAAGGGAGTGAACCTAAAGGATTTTAGAGAGATTGATTTGGTTCTACTTGAATTTTTCTGTTTGTATGCGATAAGGAGTAGTTGATAAAGTTTCGATTAGATATTGTTGAACTTGATTAACGTGCTCTAGAGTAGTTTTCTTACTATATTATCAATCTCTCAAATTCAACTCCAATATGGTTTCTTTAGTACTCATTATGAAAGATTTAAGATGCATTGAATTTCATATGATAAAATGAGCCTTTGATTTTGACAATTGATAGTTATTTTATTTATAGATTTTTCTTCGTCTGTTGTTGTTTTTGTTTTTTTGCCAAAAAAAAAAAAAAAAAAAATTCAAAGAGATGGTTCCAGAATGACAAGTAATAGCAACTTGATGGGGTTCTTTTTCTTATATTTTTTTCCTTTTCAAAATGGTTGATTCAGAGTTTTTCCATTTATGAATACATTATGGTTACTGTAAATTCTTCTTTGTTGGTAAAGTTGGGATATTGTGTTCGTTTAAGATTTAGAATGTTGATGGTGTTTGGTTGGTCTTGTAGGTGTAGAGAGAAACAAAGAGAAATGGCCTCTCTTGTTTGTAGTCACTAAATAGTAAATTAACAAGCATAAACTAGCTGTTGATGGAGGAGAATGATAGGCTGCCGTTGAGTGACCAGATGTGCTAACAATTGTCAAAATAGAAATAAAAGTCTCAGCTAAGAATGAGTATGTACCACAACATGTGCAAACTGCTAATGTATGCCTTTCACATTCTTTTGTTTCTTCTTTTTGTCGTTTGATATCTTTTCTTCTTAATTATTTTTTCTATTTTTAACAAGTTGAGTCATTCTACTTCAATTCTATGTTATGTTTACTGTTATCTTAATTCACTTTGAAAAATGATCCTCTCATGGAGAAGTCTTGATTCAAAGAATGATATGGCTGGGAATGATTAGTCTTTGTGTGCATCATTATCTTTTTTGGTCCTTCACATTTTCTTTTCCTTTTGGATTTGTAAATGATATAAGTTTTCCTGAGTAAGTTCTGTTGACCAACAATTAAACTTTGTGTATTTTGTATTTGGTCTATTGGAGTTTGACCATTTGCTTGATTTAGTCAATGATGTTTGCTCTTTGTATTTTTTGTTTCAGCTGAAGTTCTACCATCTCTATAATTGGAAACCTCAAACGTAAATTATATTCTATATTTGAAAAATACTATGATTTATGCTTCAAATCTTGACTAATAGATTACAACCCACCACTCGTTATAAGAGTCGTAGAATTGAAAAAGAAAAAGAAAGTATAATTTTTGTTTGAGATAATCCCACTACATCTTTCCATACTTTCTTCTATAAATATTTACTCTAGGGTTTCACTTTCCTAGTTGGCGTCGAGTTTACCGTCGCTTGTAAATCAGTGCCTATGCAAATAATATTTATAAATCATCGAAATAACTACTTATACTAACTTGAACTACAAGCGACAAGTCCAGGATCGAACCTCAAGGAAGCGTAGAAGATTAGTTCATAGAAACTCGTTTTTGGTTAAAGTGATAAATGAAGGGGAGTTGATATGGATTGATAATTGAAAGTGCATGAAATAAAGTTCAAGAAAGTAAAAGGTAGAAGTGCAATTAATCGAGATATATTAGCTTAGAGAAATGGATTTATCCAATGTAATTTAGATCATTGACTCAATTTATGACTTAAACTTCTTGTTTATGCTTAGTTCAATTGATTAGAATCCCAACCAATGGTCCTAATTATCTAATTAATTAAAATGCACAGAAAATGAATCCGCTCCATACAAATTAACGAATCACATTAAGTTTTAGGTATTACGCTAAGATGAGTATTTAATTTCCAACGTCTAATTAAACAATCAATTCAGTTTTTCTCTAGGCTAGGAGCAGTCCTTTTTGCGTAATTAACTTATTGCTTCCAATGAGATTAACTTATAAATATGTGTCAAATATCACAAGGTAATCACAAAGCATTAGAATCACACAACTAAATTATTGGGCGGCAATCAACAATTAAATTCATGCAATTCATAAATATAAATTTGGATCACAAAATCCATAGACAAGTTTGTATACATAAATAATTTGAGATCGCACAAAATTACATCGAGTTCCTTCGAATCCCTAAACTAAGAAACCAAAATCTTACCTTCCCATGGAGGGTGAGAAGCTACAATCTGACATCTACTCGATAAATTACTAAAGAAATGCCCAAAATACAAAGTGAAAGAGAAAAGAGAGGGAAAATTCAGCTGGAGGTCGAAGGTGGCACATATTTTTGACCTAAAGGGAAGAAACATATATATAGGGGTTGGTCGCAACGTCGCAACATTGCCTTGCGCGCACGTTCTTCATAATATTCGTAGCATTACAACGCTGTCCTGTTTTGCCCAAAATAGGTTTCTATTGCCTTATAGCATTGCACAACGCTCGTTTGAGCATTGCAATGCTCCGTCCAGGAGTGTTTTTGTCCATTCACGTCCCTTTGAAGCTCGGTTGCTCAAGTTAGCTCATAATCGCTCCAAATTAACCCCAAATAGCTCGTAATGACTGATTCTACCTCCATGATGTTCAATACCTACAAAATCATCAAATAAACACACTAAACATAGTAAAAACCTAGAATTAAGAAGAGGAAAATAGCACATTTTCGGTACTATCATTTCCCCACCATTTTTTTTTTCTCAATTCAAAAGATGCATTGATAATAAGAGTTTTAAGCCATTCGAATTGCTTGTTAGATAAAACTCAATTCTTATTTCCTTGAATTTTCAGAAGTACAAGTTCACTATATATGTTGTGAAGGAAATCGAATCCGAGGATTTTCATGAGCAGCGGAATAGATCATTCCAAATTACAATCATGAATGAACATTACAAATTACAGTCATAAACAAAACATACAGTTATGCTATCAATATGGACATTACAGCATGATACAACAAGAAACAAGGAGAAAAAACTACGAACATTTGTCGACTCGTCTTCATACTCCTTGCTCACGAATGCTCAAACACAGCAACTTTGAATACTCAACAAGACCGCTCTGCAGCACGAACATTGCTCACTAGACCTCTGCGATCGCCTCGGTCACGAACTCCCCAACAGCACGAACAACCTCCACAGAACCTCGACGTTGTCGTGTTGAGTAAGACACCACTAAGAAGGTTACTTTGGTATTCTCGGTGTGAGAATCCAGAGGGTGGGCTCTGTGTGGAGTTGGAATGAGGTAGACGAAGGAGGAAACACCGATCATGGGCAAGTGGGAAAAGACAGAAACCTATCGTATAGGTCGATGCCAAATTGTTTAGCAAAAGCTAAGCGATCGTTTAGCTCATCGTTTAGAACCATGTCTACTGCTTACAAAACACTACACGATCGTTTACTAAAACAAGCCGTTGCTTAGTAAATCTATATTTACTTGATAAGCTCCATGAGTTTTCTTTTTGCGAGAGAAATCTCAAAACACTTTTTGTCAAAACTTTTTTAATGCTTACTAAAATTAAGAAAACAAATTTTCTTTTATCTCATGGTTATCATGAACCACCAATAACCTCCCACTCAATTGGTAAAGAGGAAAAAGATTTAATTATCCAATAATTTATATTATTATAAATATAAATGATAACCAACTTATCATACTATATTTATAACCAATAGTTTTAATATTTCATCTCATGAAACATATAAACGATAGTTCTTTTTCTATTCCATCGTACCTCATTTACATTAATCCTCCACTAGATGTATCTCATACATCATACTGATGATATCACGTATAATCAAAATACCTTTTGTCAATTTGAACATTTCAAATTAACACAAAAAACTGATCCTCAACTGAATCCATTGAGCTATCAAGGGGACCTTATTGACCTATAGCTTGAAGCTCTAACCTATAGCTTGAAGCTTTAACAGTACGTGAATAACTGACTAAACTCTTTAGTCATGGGATCTACCATCCGTTAACTGCCAGACACTCCACTAAAGACCGATAGTTGAACTCTCCTTACCACAAATATATTATGTGTTCATCTTAACCAATCAAAAGTGCGACAACCCTTCACAGATTGCTCGTAAGTACAGTTGGGCCAATAACCATTATGTCCTTGTAGTTAATCTAACTCTTTAAGTACCACTGATCCCTATAATGAACATAAGTCATAGTCATACTATAATTGAGTCATCTCTTCCAAAAGAAGTTGTGGCCACTATGTTCAAACCTCGGAATCAGCCCTTAAGGAAGCAATCTCTCTACTTATCCCTGCTTCGGGAAAAAAGTGAATTCCATCTTGTGGATTGAGTTCCCAGCTCCCAGATCAGACAAGTCCCCAAAAAGGTAGGCATGTTGGGTTGGTAATCTAACCACTCTCACCCATACTAATCAAATGACTGCCCTCAAAGGCAGAAGTTCCCAAAACACTTAGGATTGAAGTCATGTCATCTATGGTCGTTTAGGTGAGATGTAAGTATCTAGTATCAACGATGTTATATACAGAGTCGAGTCATCTCATGGTCCAGATATTATACAAACTCTTTGTATAGAACACCCTCGCTCGCACGTCTCCACATGAATGGTCTGGATCTACCATCTATAGTAGTTTTCAACACTTGCAAACCTCTAAAATGCGAGCCGTATCCATAGTGTCACCAGGATTAGGTATCCCACCTTAATCCTTATATTACAGACCTATTGAGGTTATCACTTAAGACATGATCTACTTGTATATCACATATACATGCTTAAGTTTACATAAGATAACCAAGGAGCTTTGTTTATCGGATATGAGTAAATGCTAGAATTAAATAACAATTATTTATTCATTAAACAATATGTATCTTTACAAAACAACGAGATTCTGAGAGAATTAGGACACCAATCTCAACATGTTGTACATGACTGACAAGAAATTATGCAAAATAAGTATACAAAGTGCGCTAATTAAGGCAACAACCATTTGTTGTCGAATAAGGATTATGAGATGAAGTCCAATGACTGTGTGATTGTTACTAATATGGAGAGGGTTTCAGCTGAGGTAACTTCTAATTGGTCATTGTTATGACTAAAATTTATGTGTTATCCTTTTGTTTTAGAAAATTGTTTATTTGGTAAATGTTGATTTCTCAAAAGGTTACTCTATTATTTATTTTGTTTGTGATTGCTAAAGGATGAAATTAAAACGAAGGAAAAAGAAAATCAAATCATTATCTTACTAGAATTGGCTGTCATTTTCTTTTCTAATGGGCACTCAACATGTAAGATTAGAACATGGTCTTACTAGAATTGGCTTTGTCAGCTTCTAAAATGTAGTATTGCTTCTAAAATGATCTTGAAATTTAAGATCTAATGGGTTTTTGTGATAATTTTTTAGGGAAAAAAAGAATGGAAGGGAAAAAAGGGTTGACTAATTAAGAGAAATGAAATATAATCAAGCCATGAATGATTTACTGAAAAATACCTCTCCTGAAATTCATCGCAAACTCTTATAATGTTTTGATTTTCACATGGTGAATCTATTGTATTTTTTATAATAAGGGTTGAACCACAATGGGATCAAGTTGTTGGCCATTTTATTGAGGTAACAACATTGCGTTTTCTTTGATTTCCATTTTTGCATTAGTTCCATTTTTAACACTTCCCTACAAGAAAAATGAGTTCTCCCGATGCCTAAATAGAGCACCGGGAGTTGGGTCATCGGGAGAGACCGTCTCTCCCGACACCGTAAAGGTCCGTTGGGAGTTCCTTGGGAACTCCTGACGCCGTTTGTTAGTCGTCGAGAGTTCTCGGGGAACTCCCGATAGCTCTTCCGACGCCCGTCGAGCGGCGTTGGGAGAGGGGTTTGGTTTAAACCAGACCCCTTCTTCCCCATCTCCCCCATTTTCCCCCACTTTCCCAAAACCCTAACCCATTCCGGCGCCACCCCTACTTCTTTCCCATCTTCCCCCTTTCTTTCGCCTCTCCCTCTCCAATTTTCCCCTCACCACCACTTCTTCTCCCATTTTTCTCATTTTTCTCCACTATTCTCCCTCCTTCTCCCTATTTTCCCATCCTTTTACCACTACCGCTGCCTCTCACCACGCTGCCTCTCCTTTCCCTCCCTCTCCCATTTTCCCCCATTTTTCCGCCGCCGCCGTTGTTTCTCTCTTTAATCAGTAGCTGCAATCAACTACCCGCCGCCGCCGTTGTCTCCTCGTCTTATTCAGCCACCGCCGCCGCCGGTAATCTTCTCATTTTATTTTATCTTGTATATTTATTTAAATCATTATTTCACATCATTTTGTACAAATCATGCCCATTCAAATGTGTGTACATATTGTATTTGCTTTTGTTAAGATCTCGTCAATTTTGCAAGAAGTTTAATGTATTCAAATGTGTGTACAAATCATTATTTCATATTTTATTCGCCTCAAGAAGTTTAATGTGTTGTGGTGGAGGAAGGGGGGGGGGGGGGGGGGGGGGGGGGGGGGGTGATTGAGATTAGGTTAAACCATTTTGCGGACAAATTTAAGTTTTATATGTGTTGGTCATTCTTAAGGCGTTTTGTGTGTTTTTTTATGTTTGGGAGGTTCCATGTTTGTCGTGGGGGGTGGGTAGAGTTTCATTACACCCGTCTTGTCCTTAAACTTGGAGTTCTAATAATGTTTACGAAGTTTAATGTGTTGTGGTGGGAGGGGGGGTTGAGATTGGGTTAAACCATTTTGGGGACAAATTTGAGTTTTATGTGGTCATTCTTGAGGTGTTTTGTGTGTTTTTGATGTTCGGGAGGTTCCATATTTGTTGTGGGGGGTGGGTAGAGTTTCATTACACCCGTCTTGTCCTTGAACTCGGAGTTCTTATGTATTTATGAATCTTTACGAAGTTTAATGTGTTGTGCTGGGAGGGGGGGGGGGGGTTGAGATTGGGTTAAACCATTTTGGGGACAAATTTGAGTTTTATGTATGTTGGTCATTCTTGAGGTGTTTTGTGCGTTTTTGATGTTCGGGAGGTTCTATGTTTGTCGTGGGGGGTGGGTAGAGTTTCATTACACCCGTCTTGTCCTTGAACTCAAAGTTCTTGTGTATTTATGAATGTTTACAAAGTTTAATGTGTTGTTAGGGTGTGTGTTGAGACTCAAGTCTACTAAACTATAATTTTATATGTTCCATAGTGGTTCAAGCCCCATTATTATTAGGCTTAGTTAGTTGTTATCTTTGGGCTTGTTTACGACTTTGGGACTCAAGTCTTTTTTATTTTAGCTATTGTGCAGAGATTTAATCTTTCCAATTTTGGAACCAAATATTGTTGTTGGGAGTGTATTGATGTAATGATTGACAAGAGATGAAAATAATGACCTGAAGTCTACCGAGGCCCTATGGTTGTGGTGTCTGTCTGAGTCCTGAATTTTTAGATCTCTTATTTTAAATTGAATTCTTCCTCTTCTTCTTTTATGTATATATGTATATCCTTGACGTAGAAATAGAGAATAAAATATGTGGATTTAAAAATTGTTCAAAGAAACCTAACATACATTTGTAGAGGCATACATTAGAAATGACGTGTATTAAGAAGCTATGAGGAGTGCAGTTGCATGGCCATCTGATAAAGTGATCATTGGTGTGTTATTTAATAAGTTTATTTATCTATATTTATTAAACACTTTTTTATATTTGCTCAATATTCACTATTATTGGTTTCTACAAAATAATATATTGATGTATATATATATATTATAATTTTTGTAGGTGAATGAAATGATGTCTTACTAGAGGAAAAAAGAACCAATGATGACCTACATGATAATATAATCTTGAACACTTGGTGAAGTTTGTATTTTGAGAGCTAACTTTTGTTGTCGATACATTCACTAAATACTTTATCTAGCACGTATCATTTAGACGACAACTTTGTTCGAGGAAATTATTGAATTCTTTATTTTGTAATTTTAATAGATTATGAATTGAAGTTATTAGTATTTATTGTGCTATGAAGTATTTTATGTGTGTAAATTTTATCTAAAATTGACTTGAACTAAAATTTATCAAAATCTAAGGAATTGAAAACATATTTTTGAGAAAAAAGTTACTTCTTCAATAGGCTTAAGTTAAAGCTATGAAAGATTTATATAACAAAAATGAAATGCTATCAAAAGGTTGTTATAATAATAATAGTAATTATAAAAGAGTAAGTAACATTTGTCATAGCATACAATTACAGCTATAAATACTATACTATAGCGTTGAGAAAAGGCTATTATATGTTAAAGATAGCACATAATATTAGCTATATAAACATAATATAGCTTTAGTAAAAAACGTTATAAATTTTTTTTTGTAGCAACATATATAAGTTAAATCTTCATACTCTATTATAGCACCCATTATAACTCTACAAAAATACTATAAAAAGTCTCAGACTTTTAATAACATGGGTTGTTAGGGTTTTTGAAAAAGACTATAAAAGGTCAATTATAGCTTTTTCATTAACTATTATATCAATTATTTCTTGTAGTGATAATTGAAACATATGCAACAATGAACCTGAAATTCACATACATATTTACAATTTGACATGACAGATTTGATCATCCACGATCTATAATGATGTGAATAATTATTGAGAATTCAAATGTACACCCATTGAAGAACCAAAATATTATTCAATCTAATGAATTATCATATGATGCTTGCTCCCGAGGAAAATTAATCTTTTAGGCCATCACCAGTCAAAGTGGAGACTGAATCACCTGTATTTTTAAACGAATTCATAGTGATATATGTGGATATATTAACCCACCAAGTGGACCATTTAGATATTTATGGTATTAATAGACTCATCCAGTAGATGGTTACACGTATGCTTGTTATCAAGTTGAAATCTTGCATTTGTAAGATTACTTACTCGAAAATTAAGTTAAGAGCATAATTTTCTGATTATAAGATTAAGACCATTTATCTTGAAAACGCTGGCGAATTTACATCCCAAGCTTTTGATAATTGTTGTATGTCAATTGGGATAAGGGTTGAACATCCTATAGCTCATGTCCATATACAAAATGGTTTAGCAGAATAATTTACAAAACGTTTGCAACTAATTGCAAGACCATTGCTTATAAGAGCTAAACTTCCTACATCTGTATGGGGATATGCTATTTTGAATGTAGCGTCACTTGTACGCATTAGGCCAGTAGCTTATCATAAGTACTCGCCATAACAATTAGCTTATGGCCATGAGCCAAATATTTTCTATTTGAGAATTTTTGGATGTGGGGTATATGTTCCAATTGTTCTATCACAATGTAATAAGATGTGTCCTCAAAAAAGGTTAGGAATATATGTTGGATATGATTCCCCATCAATTATCAAATATCTTGAACCTCTGACGAGTGATGTATTTACTGCACGATTTGCTAATTGTCATTTTGATGAGACAAATTTTCCAACATTAGGGGGAGGAATTAAGAAGTTGGAAAAAGAAATTACATAGAATGCATCGTTATTGTCCCATTTAGATCCCCGTACAGATCAATGTGAACTTGGAAATTTAGAAAATAATTCATTTGCAAAATATAACAAATTAATTATCAGATTTATTTATAGATGCAAAAAAAAATAACTATGCCACATATACCAGTTGCAAATGTTCCATCGAAAATTGATATCCCTGTTGGGATTGGTGTCCTAAATCTCTCTTATATTCTCGTAGTTTGTAAACCCTATATAAATAAATTGTTATTAATAAAATAATTTTTAGTTTACGAGCATACACTCAGATGTTATTTTATGTAATTTAAACATGTAGGTAGAGATATACAGGTGGATCATATTTAAATGATAACCTAAATGGTATGTGGTACCTGGATAAGGCTGGGTACCTACTTGGTAATACTACGGATACAACCTGCTTTGTAGATGTTACAAGTGTTGTAAAGTGTTATAAATGACTTTATCCTGATCATTCATGTAGAGACATGTCAACGGGGGTATCTTATATAAAGAGTTTGTATAAGACCGGACCACAAAATGATTGGTCTCATTATATAACGCCATTAATAATATAGACTTACATTTCACCAGGATGACCATAGTGACATGACTTGAATCTTGAGTGAGTTGTGAACTCCTGCTTATGAAGGCGATCCTTTGATTTGCATGGGTGAGAATAGCCAAATCGCCAACTCAATATGCCTACCATTTTGGGGATTTATCTAATTGGGGAGCTAGGAACACAACTATATAAGATGAAATTCACTCATTCCTTGATGTCGGGTTAAGTAAATAAATTGTTCCCTTAAAGATAGATTTTTGGGCTTCAATATTGTGGTCACACCCTTTCTTGGCTCGAGAGGGATTTAATTATAGTTGGACTATTGCTTACTGTTCATTAGAGGGACTAGTGATACTTAAGGAGTTAGATGTAATTACAGGGGCAAAACGGTAATTTTGGCCCAATTGTACTTATGAGCAATTTCTGAAAGATCATTGCACTGTTGACTGGTTATATTCAATGGATACATAAATATATCTATAGTGTGAAGAATGCAGTTGTCGGTCTTTTGTAGAGTGACAGGTAGTTAATGGATATCGGGTAATTTAGTTAAAGAATTTAATTAATTATCCAAGTACTATTGGAGCTTCAATCTATATGTTCATAAGGTCCCCTCTGTCGCTTAATAGAAATTATTGAGAATTTTTTTTGGATTAATTTGAATTGTTCAAATTAATTGTGGAATTAATTATATATGATATAATTAATTAAATTAATTATAAGTGATATAATTAATATAATGTATTTGATACATTATAATATAAAGTTTATTTTGAGAGGAATTAAATATCTGAATATGATACAAATACTAATTATATGGATGGGATTCATATAATTAAAAGTATAAATATGATTTATATTAAATGTCATGTATTATTGAGAGAAATAAAACTATAGGTTATATTGTATTTGATACAATATAATAACTATAGGTTATGTGTTATATTTGATATAACATATAGTTATATATATAATAAATTAGTTATTATATATATGATTATTATTAATTTAATTAAATTTTAAAATTAAAGGGAGGGAGTTACAAGTCATTCCCCTTCATTTTCTCTCCATCTATCGTGTGGAAGAAGGTATGTGGAGTTCAGAAGCAATCTATTTTTTCTCTTTGAAAAACCTCCTAAGAACACAAACAAGAAGAAAAAGTTTTCTTCTCCCTCTCAAATTTTCTTCCCCTTCTCAAAATTCAGAGTCCACAACTCCTAAACTTTTATTCCAAGAGATTACAGAGGTTGACCTCTTGGTGGTGGCCATTTATGATTTCATCTTTGGAGATCGAAGTTTCATGATCGGATTGAGGGATTGTATGAAGATTATCAGTTTCAAGGGTAAGTTGTTCTTTCTAATTCCCTCCTCAGCATGCTATAATTTTTTTTATTATAATGCATAAATGTTTTTTGTTTTGTAAATTTCAATTATGTGAAAAATTATAAAATTGGGACGATCCTCTTCCGCTGCGGAAATTCATCATTCCTTCAATCCCAACACAGCAAGTTGTCACTAATGAATCTGGAATACGCCAAAAGCACGGTAGACCAGTGGGTTCCAAAGATAAAAATCCTTAAAAAAGAAAAATAATTAATAAAAAAAAAAGACTTGGTTAAAGATGTAAATACCTATGAAGAAATCCTTGACATGACTAGTGAGGAAGATGAAATGCCTAAAGATAATAATGAGATTTCAATAAACTATGTCATGACAGGAAAAAGATGGAATCGAACTAATGTAGTTATTGACAACATTTCTATGTATAATGTTGCTCTTGATATTTTATCTAAAAATGAGGATCATGAACCAAAATCTTTTGAAGAATGTCAATATAGAAAAGATGGCTTCAGTGGAAAGAAGCAATCGAAGCAAAATTAAACTCACTTTCAAAACGTCAGGTTTTTGGACCATTAATTTAAACACCAGAATGTGTCAAATCTGTGGTATTCAAATGGGTATTTATGAGAAAAAGAAATGAAAATAATGTGGTCACAAGATATAAAGCAAGACTAGTTGCACAAATTTTTTTTACAAAGAGCTAGTATTGATTATGAGGAGTCATATTCTCTGGTGGTAGATGCAATTACACTAAAATATTTAATTAGTCTGACTATGTATGAAATACATCTTATGGATGTAGTCACAACATATTTATATGAATCTCTTGATAATGATATTTATATGAGAATCTCATAAGAATTTAAGGTATCTGAAATATATAAATTAAATTCCCGAGAATTGTATACAATAAAGTTACAGAGATCACCATATAGATTGAAACAATCAGGACGGATGTGGTACAATCGCCTGAATGAATATTTGTTGAAAGAAGGATATCAAAATAATCTAATATGTCCATGTATTTTTATAAAGAAATTACAATTAGAATTTGCTATTATAATTGTAATGTTGATAACTTAAATATAATTGGGACTCTTAAAAAGTTTTCAAAGGCAATAACATATCTTAAGAAAGAATTTGAGATAGAAGATCTCAGAAAAATAAAAATTTTCCTTTGTTTGCATATTAAGCATATTTAATAGATGAGATATTTGTTCATCAGTCAACTTATATAAGAAAAGTTTTTAAAATATTTTATATGGACAGAATACATCCATTGAACATTCCAATGGAAATTTGCTCACTAGATGTGAAGAAATATATATTTCGACCTCAAGATAATAACGAAGAACTTTTTAGTTCTGAAGTACATATTTAGTGTAATTGGTGCGCTTATGTATCTTACTAATAATACAAGACCAGATATTGCATTTTTAATAAATTTATTAGCTAGATATAGCTCTTCTCCAACAAAAAGACATTGGAATGGAATTAAACATATACTTCGTTATCTCCAAGGAACGATCAATATGAGTTTTTTTTATTCAAATAAATCAAATTTTGGTTATGCAAATTTTGAACATTCATCTGATCCACACAAAGCTAGATGTCAAACAGGTTATTTATTCACATGTGGAGGAACTGTTATATCTTGATGATCAGTGAAACAGACTATAACGACCACTTCCTCAAATCATGCTGAAATTATTGTAATTCATAAGGTTAGTTGAGAATGTGTATGGTTAAGATCAGTGATTCAACACATTGATGAAACATGTAGCTTGTCCTCTAATAAAATCTTCCAACGATATTATACAAAGATAACATAACATGTATAGTCCAAATCAAAGGAGAATATATTAAAGAAGATAGAACAAAACATATTTCACCAAAACCTTTTTTACAGTCATAATCTCGAAGAAAATGTGACATCACTGTACAACAAATTTGTTCGAAGGATAACTTGACCGACTTATTTACAAAGGCATTACCTACCATAACCTTTGAGAAATTGGTACACAACATTGGAACGCGACGATTCAAAGCTCTCAAGTGATGTTTCCATTAGGGGGAACAAATATATTATATTCTTTTAGGATTATTAGATTATATGAATTATGTACTCTTTTTCTTTTACTAGAGTTTTGTTCTCATTTGGTTATTTTTAGTAAGATTTTAACGAGACATATTTCATATATTTATAATGGACATCTAAAATGGAGTAATAGGTGTTAGATGTCCATGCTTAGTGTCTAATGCCAGATGTCATTTTTTCATTACCACATATGTTGTCCATGCTTCATTCAACCACTTATGCATAGTATCCAAAGTATATCACATCTTACTTACCATTTTATCTATAAATAATGACCTATGATGGATTTTGAAACAACACACATTGGTGAAAAATCCACCTCAAAATTCCACTCAATTTTCATAATTTTAGTTATTATATTTTTTATTTATTATTATATAATATTTTCCCAATATTCGTTTTTCTGTTGTACTCCTAATTTCACAACATGCATCAAATTCTAACCAAATATATAATGAAGTGTGAAAAGACATTGGAAGGATAAGATATGTAAAGGCTACCAAATCCAACAATGTTGTCAGGGTATAATGAGTTTTTTGGCCATAATTATTCATTCATTATCTTGGTAATAAGTAGATAGGATATTTAAGTTGTTTTCACAATGCCCCCACCCCCTTTTTGCATTAAAAACCAAAAGCTATTATTTAGGTGGAGAGTGATGGAAAAACAATCGCAATATTAATTACTAATTTTTTAATAATTTATTAGACAAAGATGGAAGATAAAAAGTATATTCATATTGATGTCTATAATGATCCAAAAGTACAAAAATATATTGAAAAAAAGCAGTAAATTGCACTAAAACCAAACAATAATATATAACATAACATAACTGATTAAACTGTCATAAATCAAAGTACCAACTCAACTAACCTATACTTGAGTTTAATAACAAGGCTTATAGCAATATCTTTTTAAATGTAAAATGAATGCAAAGACTGTTGGCTAGAGTTTCATAGAAGTGAAAATTACGTATGGTACGTGTATGGTATGTTTATATTAGGAAGAAAAATTACTTTTTTTTTTTAGAACAATCACAGATGATTTTTGAAACTTTTTTTAAAAAATAAAATAGAAGTAAGGAGATTCGAACAACATATGTTTCAGTTACTGACATATTTGTTTGTATGTTTCAGATTATACATTGACATCAATTTCTTGGAATTTATTTTTTCAAGAACTCTTTTCCATGTGCTGAAAAAACTCGATTATTCAAAATTATGGATTCCAAAATCTACAATAATAATTTTGATTGGAGATCGATACGTAAAACATATTTGGATTCAATGTATGTGATAATTTTGTAAAGCCATCGTTGAAATTAAATATGGCCACTAGGGGCCATGGCCCCTCCAAATAAATATATAACAACTTTCCAAAATATTACATTAATATGGTTTGTCTTATTTTTATTTTTTTTTTATAATTCTTTTCAATGATTTTCCTTTTCAAAAAACATAACATAAAAGAAATCATGTTAAAGTTTTTTCAAAAGAGAGCAAAGAGAGAGAAGGGAAAGGGAAATCTAACACATCAAAAAATTGATAATATTGTTTCTATACAAATCTACTCAAAAGATTGTATTATTGTTGGCATTTTGAGTTGACTTACAATATATCAATGAAATTTTGCTTAATTTATGAAAATCTTTAGGAGTGATGATAAGATAGTTAAAATTATTTTTATATGTTTAAATTACCTATAAAATACTTTTATTAATCAAATTAATTTAATGGTATGAAAACTGCCTTTAAAAATGTAAAGTTTAACTTTTAATTGATTTTGAGTGAATAAAGATATATTTAAGAGTGATTTTAAATATCACAACAATTCTTTAAAATATTTTTAAATCACTCTAAAATATGTATTTAGATTGTATTTTGCATTATCCTATACATGATTAATGAATGGTTAAAAGGTTTTTTTTTTTAATGAAAAATAATATTGTGGAACATAGTAATCTATAGTAATCTATAAATGACACTTTTTTAAAAAAATAATTTGACATCAAAACAAATATTTTTTTTTAGAAAAAAAGAGTCAATTATAAAAAAATGATGTTATAAGTGATTGTTTATCAACCACATTATGATAGTTCAACACGTGTAAAATGATTCATAAGTAGAGTAATTATGAAATAGTTAAAATCATATTTTTAAATATTTTAAAATTATTTCTAAAAGTTTTTCTATTAGACAGGGGTTTTTTTTTTTTTTTTTTATCTAAAATCAAACATTAAATTAATTTTGATTATTGAAATGACTTTGAATATGATAAAAATGATTTTAATATTTTCAAAACCACAACCAAATGTATAAAATAAAATCACTTAAAAACATGTAACGAAATACACAAATATTTTAATTAACAATGTCTCTTAAAGAATATATATACATGCACAAGCAAATTTTTTAAACCTTCTATAAAGAACTGAAAAACATGTCCCGGATACAAATTTTCTGAAAAAGAAAAAAATTAAATAAAATATTTTGAGAGGGTAAAGAAAAAAGACATGCCCCAGACACAAAATAAAAACTTTTCTGCATTAAAAATAGGCTTTTAATTTTGAAGATGTAGAATATTTGAAAATAATGACATCCAAGTTGAGAAAATATCGACCTCGATTGATTCATTAGGATGGAAATATCATGATCTCTATCTTATAAAAATATGTCGGATTGAATATCGATAAAATATCCATGTTAATAAAAAATATTATAAAATAAGAAATATATTTATAAATAAAAAATTTACGTTTTTTTTAAACAAATTAACATGATGAGAAATTTTCTTATTTATTTATGAATTATTTTATAATATAATAAAAATATCGAATCATCCTTTTTGTCGATGTTAATCTCAAGAAAAATGGAAAAATATTGATAGAAATATCGACATGTCAAACAAAAATTTAATAGATCAAATTACAATTTTGGCCCCAATAGTTTGGAGAATGTTAGAAATTAGTAAATACAGTTTATAATTAGAATTTATTATCGGGTAAATGGATATCTCAAAAATTGGGGAAAAAATGAAATCTGCCTTACTTTTTGGTTGAGGGTTTTTGACTCTTTAATTTGCTATTGGGGTGAAAATACTAAAATGAATTTCCCGTATTAGAGCTCTCGCTCCAATTCAAACTAAAAGAAAAACCACAGAGAGGATGAAAGAAAAAAAAAAAGACAACCTATTTTGGTTCCGTTTGAGATTGTTGTAGCTTTTAAAATAATTGCCGACAATTGTGCTTTTGGAAAAATCAGCGGTAAAAAGAAGTAAAATAGCGATTGACAAATTTCAGCTTAAACTTGAAAAAGTAGGTTAGAGTGTTTGGTAAATAAATACAAAATATCTTATTTCAGATATATTAACTAAATAGACTTCTAATCAACTTTTTTTTATATTTTTTTTTTTTGTAATTTAAATTTTTACATAATTGTTTAATTTGACAAATTTTGTTTGTTATAGATTAATTTTTAAATATTAAGGAAAATAACTCTATTTAAAAAATGATGCATTTAACTCATGAAAAATTAAAAATAGATTTGATTAGGTGAGAAATAGATAAATATATAAAATAATTCGTCTTTTTAAAATATTAAATTGAAAACTAAGGATTTAAATTTTTTTCCTGATTTTAGGAAAATCTAAAAACTAGAAGAATACCGTTTTTAAAGTGAATTTGAACTTATTTTTATAAGTGATTGATTTTTTACAAATGACTTTTTAGCATAAAAAAAAAATAGAGAAGAACATATAAGTTAAGGATTTTATTATTTAGGTTTAGAATTTTATTAGATTATTAGATTTTGATGCAAAGGTGCGTCTAGAAATAATTTTGTTTCTCATATTCCAATTTTTAGCAATAAAAACGTAATCCAACTGATATATTATTCATACTATGGATCTCGTGGTTTGAAGTTCGATTCTCCAACCTCACACTTTCATTAAAATATATATATATATATATATATAAAAGTTTAAGGAAAATAATAGTATAGTTGGAAGAAAGTTTAATTTGGAGTTGGACAATGTTTTTGGAAAATGAATGGTTGGGTTGGCACGTGGATGAATAAATTTTGGGGAGTTGGCAGTTGAAGGGAAGAGAGCACTGACACTAAATTGGAATGCACCGAAAATCCCATTTACCGAAAGCCTCAGTGCCCTAAAAAATAACACACATACTTCCAATTCATGTTGGATGTAAGAGAGAGAGATTGAATAAAATAAGTTGATTTTTAAACGAGGTGTATTCATATAAGATTAATCGAAGTATGAGTGTATGGTAGAGACGAGCAAAGGCACGTGTGAGGAGCGTGGAGAAATCTCCCTCTCAATTTTGGTGCAAAAGAGGGTGAGGGAGATCACATGGGCATGGGGGAAGTGCGAGGTGTGGATTGGTGGAAAGGTTGCTGCACCTCATGCCTCGTTGCTTTGTGCCATTTGATGCCCTCTCTCGCTTTTGCATTTAATAATTTTCGTTGAATCAGACTGAGATCACTTGCATGACATATGCATATAAATGCTTCCTCTTCCTCTCTACTTCCAACTCTTTCCAAATGTCAATATGCCTTCCATTTCAATAAAATTTTCCACTTGGAATTATTGTCTCATAATCATGTCCGTTCTAGGTTATTGTCACACCATCTTAAATTTCATCTCATTTTTTTATCCAACATTTTTGTAATGGATTTAAAATGTTCATGAAAAGTTAAGTTATGTTGTAACAAAAGTATTTTTGCAATTTAGCTTCGAGTATATTATGCCATCCACCAAATTCATTTTAAATTGTTTCATGGTTGGATGGAACTATTTTACGGCTAAATTGGATTAATTATTTGATTTTTTAAAATTAAGCTTATAAACACAACTTTCACCCCTTATAAGTTTTTTTATTCACATTTCATTAATATTCCAAAAAATTGTCAAATTTTTTAAAACTAAAAAAAAAAAAAAAAAAAAAGTAGTTTTCAAAATCTTTGTTCCTGATTTTAGGATTTGACTAATAATTCAATTTCTTCTTTGATAAATTTAAGAAACGTAGAAAACTTAGGAGGAAAAAAACATGAATTTCAAAAATAGAAAACTAAAAATGTAATGGTTATCTTAAATAGTGATTATTTTGTCAAATAAAACATAACTCAAGTGAACGAAACTATAGTTGTTGTGGTGTTTTATCACAAGTTAGTTAGGTCACGTAATGAATGATAAGAACTATCTATATACATATATAATATTAAGTTATTTTTTAAGAGGGGAGAATACTAAGATCAATAAGAGATGATAATATGGAGAAAAATAATAGGAAAAATTATCCATTTCGTCTTCAAATTTTGAAGAATATGTGTGTTTGGTCCTTAAGTTTTAAAAGTGTACATTTTTAGTCTCCAAATTTATAAGAATAGACCCATTTGGACTTTGAGTTTTCAAAATTTACATTTGTAGTCCTTAAGTTTAAAAAATCCCTCAAATAACTTTATACTATTATTTTCAACAATTATATGACATTTTAAATTAGAAGAATAATTTTTAAAAATCACATCAGTATAAAACTATTTTTTTTTTCTAATTTTCAATATCATTTAATTATTTAAAAAAATCAAACAAAAAAAATACTTGAAGAACCTTTCAAACCTATTTTTAAAAATTCAATAATTGAAAAGGTACATTTTGAAAACTCAGAAACCAAATAAACATATTTTATAAACTTGAAAATTACAAAAACATATTTTTTAAAATTTAAAGACCTAATACACATGTTGTTCAAAATTTGTGAACTAAGAAGATAATTTTGCAAAATGAATAAATCAGAAATAGTCAAAGAAGGGAAGAATTGGAATTATGATTGATAACTAACTTAAAAAAAAAAAAAAAAAAAGGCAGAAGGGGACATGGATCCACATTTATAGGTTAGGTCTACTTTAATTTCTCAAGGCTACTATACAAGTAGTACATATATCTAAGGATTGCAATCAATAAGGAGAGCTACTTGTTGTTTGTCTTAATGTACTCTCCCCAACATTGTACATATCTACTTACATTTACTTCACTTCAAACCAACTAACATATTGAAACTCAAATTGCTCACTTTTAATTTTATCTTTCATAGAATTATTTAATGAAATCGCTACAATGTAGATGTCACAACTGTTATATATGTTTACTTATTAACGGTACACTAATAAACTATTTGGGGTATTTTCATTGCTTTTCTCTCATAAGCAAAATAACCAGTCTCTTTAAATAATCTTCATATTTGATTGAACACATCGAAAAATTTATTTGTTTTAAAGAAAGTGTGATCATGTAACCAAGGACAGATTTAGTACGAGTCTAAGGGACCCCTCAACTTTTATCCTCTTTATATAATATATATATATATATATATAAACTAGTATAATATCAAAATCACTAAGTTGGAACCTTGTTTATTTTGTTTTTACTAAATTATATAGAATCTCCGTCAATCAATTTTCCTGTAACTTTCGATTGTCATAAAGAATAAATGTCCCATTACTTTCCAAATTTATTGTCTTGCTTTTGCTGGAATATTTTTAAATATTAATAAAAAAAAAAAATCAGAACTTTCATTGAAAATAAATAAAAGAAGAGGAAAGCTTACCTGTAGGAGGGTTTGCATGTGTATCTGCAGACCCTCCACTTGGCACAGCTTTATTGGGCCACCAAGTATTTTTTTAAAAATTGTTTTGTTCTAATGTAAAACATAACTGGTAAATGGGATTTAACTTGCGATTCTGTTGTTTTCTTTTTCGTCTTAATAAACTAAATCAAACCTTCTTTAAGAAAAAAAATTAAATCGAATCACAATGATTTATTTATTATTGTTTACTTTAACTTAAAAATATCAAATCACAACTTTTGATTTTTACTATTACTACTACTATTTTCTCTATTCGTCGTTGTTCAATCAACTATGAATGTTGTTTGCCTATCTTTTTCTATAATATTTTTTTAATTAAAAAATTAATATTAAATTAACTAAATATATTTGATTTGGAATTCATAAATATCGATATAATTGATGCGGTGATATCTGCGAACGGGAAGAGACAATTATCGAATGATCGAAAAATTACTGGGAAGTAAACGTGTACACAAAATTTTCCAAAATCTAAGTTATGATAATTTTAGATCATAATTTTAAAATATAATAATGAAATAATAATAATATTTAATTTTTTTAGGAAATTTTGATTTAGTAAACATTAGAATTGCCAAATAAAATAATAGTAATATTTGATTTGATTGTTTTAGGAAAGTTTGATTTAGTTTATTAAGTTACGAAAAAGGAAAAAAAACGAATCGCAAGTCAAATCCCATTTACCCGTTTAGTTTCATGTTAGGAACAACAAAATTATAAAAAAAAATATATATATATATTTGGTGGTGCAATAAAATTGTGCCAAGTGGAGGGTCTGTAGATACACATGTAGTAGACTCTCCTACAGGTAAGCTTTCCTCATAAAATAATACATAACCCATTGAATGGTTCAAAATAAAGATTAAGCTTAATGGACGAAAATTGATTCAATAAGAATATGTGACTGATATAATTTAAAATAAGAAAACATAATCAACACCTGGATGTTCGTGTAGGATTATTATCACAATCTTAAAAGATGAATAGGGTTTCTTAAAACTAATTAAAACTTTTTTTTACTAAGTGAACCCAATTAAGTAAAATAGTATATTTTTAACTAATAAGAGATTAAACAAGAATTTTATATGAATATGTTCGCTTTAAAAATATCAATAAATTAATATAAACAAATTGAAAAACAAATTGTAGTGAGAAATTCTATACAATGAAATCTATTAACAAATTAATTGCAAATTTAGATAGGAAAATGATAGAAAAATTAACACTGCAATTTTATAGTAGTTTGGCACAACCTAGTCAACATCCACTTTTCAAGCTCCTTTTGAGTATGTCATTTCGAACTTGACTCTTTCCACAACTTAAAGTCCCCGCCCGAGCCCGCCTCCTGAGTCCGAGGAGAGGCGTGAGGGACCGCAGATACCACCCTTTTGTGATACCTACTACCTATCTGAACCTCTTTTACCCTCAGTAAACTTGAAGTCAAGGAAATAAACAACAACTGATTGATTAAGCCAATTTTATTACAACAATGTAATGTTTATACAACTCCAAGACTTAACTACAAAGTTTACAACAACAACTCTTAAAATCCCGGAAGTGTGACTGTGGCTATGGCAGACCTTGACCTTAGCAGCACCCTGGAACTTCTCACTATTCGCTACCTGGGAAGAAAAACATGAAAGAAAAGAATGAGCTTCACAAAGCTCAGTGAGTGGTAAGCAACTTCCAGAGTCTATTTCAACTCATAAAATAACAAGCATATCATATATATGAGGTTAATACTCAAACCTCAACCTTGAATGAGTCTGATATCTACTCTATTTACACGCATGATAGATATTTAAACTGATGCTAATCATAAACACTTACTCTCTTGCGTTCCCTTTTGTTCCCTATGTGCACATAGCTCCCCGCTTATGGGCTCAAAAGCTAGGCTTGTCGGCCCTCTAATCATCCCATACTAGGTCCCTTCCACAAGCTCAAGAACTAGACCTCTCGGTCCCCTTACCATCCCTTGAGGTTCCACTTGGGCTCAGGAACTAGGTTTATTGACCTCCTGTCCAGCCCGATTACATAATCTTATTCTCATGCTAAATACTCATTCATAACATAAACATATACAATTTACTCTAATAGATATGCTTTAAGACTTAAGGGAAAGCACCACTCACCTTGGTTAGGTAGGAATCTTCATCTTTAGAAGTTCATTGATCTTCTCGTGCAGATTTAAATTTAAGCTCCGATTACTCATAGTTCCAAGCTTATTTCGAGATACTTCCTTCTACAAACATGCTCTAAAATGTCTCAGGAAACTTACCTTAAAAGATTAGCTCCAAACTTCTCGTGATTTGGCCAAAATTCTCAAAACATCAAGACTGGCCTAAGCTTACCCAACAGCTCGACCCTTCTGCCTTCTCCTTACTCTCTAGCCTAATTCCTTGGAGATTCTTCTTCGACAGCCCTATCTTGGAAACCAGACTCTTAGAGATTTCAGATGGCTTTAGAATCATTCAAAACGCATGAGTATTCTGAGAGAACTCCTCGTCCCAAGTTAATGCTACTTCCAAACTTCACGATCTGACAACATCTCCTCCTCTTGGAACTACATGATCAACACAGGGTCTTGCTACCAATGCATGGCCTTCATGATCAACGTATGGTCTACTCCAAATCTTCCTTCTAACACTCTTCCTTACGTTCTTTGAAGAGGATTTTGCTTATGAATTGAAGAAACATCTTGTGGTGGTATTTATAGGCTAAAGGGAACTATCCTTCTCATCTTTTAAGGCCTCAAATGCAAGACACCTTCTACTCTTGAAGTGTTTGCACCATGTTTTGCCACCACCTACTTCCTTGCCATTCACCTACTTCCATGTCACTCACCTACTTGAGTTGTCTTCCTCATGCATAAGACTTTCTTTACATGAAACTTTATTCGTCCAGCTTCTATTAACTCAAGTCTCACCACCTCTTGGTATAGCCACTTGCCCAGTGAGCTCATCAGCATTGCGTAACACAAGCCTCAGCATCGCTCCATCATTTAGTCCATCGTGCAACTCCTGCACATCATCTCTTAGCTCCATCATCTAATGAATCTTTAGCTTTTGCTTAACAACCAACCTTCTTGCTTTTTCTCGTTGTAATCATCTAGTGCCTGCGCTTGTCGAATAGCACTAGCACCCTATCATATTGATCAATCATTTAGCAATATCTCGCTCTCAACGATCTCGCGCATAACCTATCGCATAGCTTCTGCGCCTATCGTTTATATCCATCGTGTAGTGCTGACGCCTTATCGTCTAATGCATCCGCTTATCGTATAATACCATCGTCCAACGTCTTCGTCCACCATGCAAGCCCATCGTCTTGCGCTCTATCTATCGTGTAGCGTCATTGTGTAGTGCTATCGCTCAGCGCCTGCGCCTAACCCATCGCCTAGCATTTACACTTATTGTCTAGTGCCTGCTCATCATTTAACGCTATTATTTAGTGCTATCGTTTAGCTTCCATGCTTATCGTCTAGCACTTATGCTGATCGTGTAGTGCTTATCGCCTATCGTGTAGCTCTATCGTGTAGTGCATCTCTTCACATCGTTTAGCACCGCCTACAGCTACACGATCATCTAGCGCATCGCTTAGCGCCGTCCAAAGCTATACGATCGTCTGCCTAGCGCCTTGTGCTCAAGCTTCTCTCGCTCTATCCACTATCGCTCACGCAATCTCAACGCAAGAGCAACTTGGGCAATGCCTCTTGCCAATGCCTCGGCCAATCATGCGTCCAACCTCACAGCTCAACACATGGTTGCCCCTTGGCTTCAAAGCTTAATCTCTTTTAAACCTCTATTAACTCAGCCTCATCTCACGCGTTTAATGTTTCCTAACACCACACGCATGGTTTCTTTTAACTTTACACTTGGCCAAATTTTCACCAGTTAAGGCTTAATTCAAAACTTCTCAAGAAAAATCTATTCACACACTTAGAAATTTTCCTTCTTTTTAACATAGGATTTAACTTATACTTAGTTAATTCCCTTAATTACTTGCTTAAATAGGAAAATTGAAATCCGGGTTTCATAGAGTTGAACTGCTATAATGTCCATTTTACAGGTGTAAGAATAAACTTGATTCTTTCCACAGTTGAGAATCAAACCATTATAACAACTCGTTTTCAAGGATCAAGAGCAACCCTTATAAAAGTTTGAAAATGAAAGAACACTCTCACAACTCTCCTTATAGAGTGGAGTCATAATTGTTAAGCTCATACAAATCAATTCTCACCATACAAAAATCTCTCTCAAGAATTAGATGAAAAAAAGAAATAATGAAGCTTGGAGAGAGCAATAATGGTGGTTTTTAGTTTAGGATTGTAAAAATGTATAATTGTTGTTAAATTAGAGAAGATGAAGTGTTTAAAAAAGAGGAAAAAGATAAAAACGAAGTTCAATTTAGGTCTTTAGATCTTAAAAAAGAAAAATCAATTGCGAGGATTTTTCCTTTTTGAATCAACTAGCCGTTAAATACAAACAAAGAATAATATTAAATTCTTTTTCTTTTTAAATTCATTTTTTTTATAACCAACAAAAAACAAAAATCCACCATGTGCCTAAAACTAGCAGTAAGATACAAACATAAAATAATATTAAACTTATTTTCTTTTTACAACCAATCCAAAAATCAAGAGTCTACCATGTGTCACTCCTTCATTGCTCCAAGTGACACGTTTTAGTTAGTCCACTTTGATGATCATCAGCTCCAATTTTTTTTGTTAAACTTGTTTTGGTCATGTCTTTTTTGTTTGAACTTCGATTTGAGATATTCAAATTGCGTTTGGATCGTTGTTCCAAGCTCTATGCAATAAACACTTCAAAACAACTCAAATTGTTAATAAATTAATTCAGGTTTGTTATCATTAAAATATTAATTAATTAATTAGAATTAATTAATTTGAGGCTAAGGGCCAAAAAATCAACAATCTCCCCTTTTTGATGATGACAAACAAATCAACAAAAATGAAATCTAAATTGGTGTGTGATATAAAATATGAACTTGAGTCATAATCAACACACATACATAATTTCAATTAACTTGAAAATAATTAATATTTCATGAACAACATGCTTTCATTTTTCTTAATACCTCCTAATTAAGAAAGATAACTTCAAGACATGAAATCTTATCCTAAAATCATGAACACATAATTTTTATATTTCTTCTCTATTAACATGCCTTCTAAAAAAAAGTAACATTGCTCCCCCCTCCGAAATTAATGGAACACTCCCCTTAATAAGGGACAACAAGGCATTTAGTACATAAATCAACATGAGGGTAGGAATATCAAACATATTTTCAAAGCATAACATGGATAAACAATAAGCAGAAGAGGATACACAACAATAAGAGAATCAATATCATCATGTATCTAAAAGTCTGTTACTCCCCTTAAAAACACACAATCTCCATCTAATAAGAGAAATCAATAAATACCGAGGGAATAAAATTATTTAAGTAATTCAAACAATTGAGATACTAAAATATAAAATATTATAAAATAAACACCAATTATTAAAAAACAAATGATACCAAATAATAGCAAATCAACATTATCACTTATTATGCTATATAAAGATAAAATTAAATCAAATATAGGCAAGATAGCATAGACAAGAAGATTACTCCAATTTTGAGCAAAAACTTCGAGGAATTTAAGAATATAAAGCAATTCTATAAATACTTCCCCTACGACAAAGAATTTAACAACTATTCAAAACAACATACTCTCAAAATACATTCTTTTCAACATAGAACATAACATGCTCACAATGATTTTCATTCAACAATGCAAACCATAGAATATGCATAACTTCATGCTCAAAAAACATTTAATAAAAATTTAATCAACTTCAATCAAAAGAATAAACATATCTTAATCACAATGGAAATCCTTTGGGAAACTTAATATTCTTTTCCTCAATACATTCCAAGAAAATCACAAGGATAGAGTAGTCATCTAATTGACCAAAAAACCAAAATATAAGCAATAAAGACAAATGCCAAATAGATAGATATACAGTCGTTTCTCATGACATTAAAACTAATAATCAAAGTATTTCACAAGATTTCAAATTTTACCCATTCAAAACTATTCAAGAGATATAAATTTCATAAATATACCAAAAGAATAATTATCTCAAGACTGAAAAAAAGAATAAAAATAAAGGTTACCAAATAAACTATTTGTCTTTGTTGGATTCAAGCAATTCATACTAGTTGCTCCAATTTGAATTAATTCCTCATTTGAATTTAAAGCAATAATTGCTTCTTGAATCACACCTATGAAGAAGACTCAATCAAAAGATTTTGGTACTCATTTCTTGGGTCCTTCATTCTTAGTGATTACTTTGGAATCCATTTCAAATTAGTTCCAAAACTACGTGCCTTTAATTTTTGCAAATAACAAGCATTAACTTTATGACCAATTTTGCTATACGAGTAACAAGTAACATTAAGCAAATATTTCTTTTTAATTACTTGATTTTGTACCTTATTTCTATTTAAGAAATTCTTATTAGGAGCATTTTTCAATTTAAAATAATTTGATCTAGTATGACCTTTAACTTCACAAAAATGACATGTTGGTCCACATTTTAATTTTATATGTATATTTCTAGCATTCACATGTCTAGACAAATTTAGAACTATGCAAACATTTAGATTTTTCAAACACATTTATACCGTTTTTATGTTTATTCACAAACTTCACATTATGAGCACATTTGAAATTTTTTATGCACCAATTTTGAATTCCCATTACTATGGTCAACTTTTTCATATTTTGGCATAAATTTAGATTCAACAAAATTAGGCACATTAGACAAAGAATCTTGAGACATACAAGGGGTGACTTTAACAAAAGTAGTAATTTTGAAGTAGATGAACAATTTTCGTTCATATAGCCTAATCTATTTTTGTCATTTGAAGGTTTACCCTTATCAATTTTTATTCTTCCTCTTCTTCCAGCTCTTAAGAAGGTGGGAGGAATGTTCCTGGGTTCCTTTGTGGTTTTCCTCAGCTCTCAGTGAGGAGGTTGCTTGATGTTTGTTGTTTGCTTTTTTTTTTTTTTTTTTAATAAATAAATAAAATCTTAATAGAATCTTTTACAATTTCAAGTTCTTTATTAGTAAGAAATTCTTTCTCTTAAGCATATGCAAAAGACTACTTTTCTCATCAACATCACGTTCAAGAAATTTAATTTTGTCCACAAAAGGAACTTTTTTTCTTTTTCTAAAGAAGTTAATTTCCAAAATAAGAATTTTATCTTTCAAACTAGCAATTTCATCTTTCAATTCTAAAGAACAAGATTCAATTTTCTCATCTACATTTCTTAAATCATTCAACAACATTCATTTCACATGCCAAAGATTTGAACTCAACATTTTAAATTTTAAGAAATTAAATTCTATTATGCAAGACACATTTCTCATCATCACAAAAGTTATCAACTTATCATCATGCAAAACATTCTTAGTTGCTCTATTTTTCAAATATGTATTTTGATCTATCAAAGATTTATTTTCAATAGATAATGCCTTATACTTCTTTAATAATTTTACATACTTAGAGCTAAGTTGTTCTAAATCATGTTGCATATTTTTTAAAGTATCATATAATTCATCATATGAAGGGGTTTTATGGTTTACCTCATTTTCATCACTCTCATCACCGGAACGTTGATCTGAATGAGCCATTATGTACAAAGAGGATCTATCACATTTTTTTTCCCACTTCATAGAATTTTCCTTCATTTTGAGAATTATAATTCTCCTTCACATAAAAAAAACCATTAGTAATACAAGGAGAATTTTCTATGTTATACATATAGTTCATTTTCTGAAAGATGCAATGAATAATGTTACCTTATGGCGTGCTCTAATTCCTAAATCAGATGAATATGTTGCTTTAAATACAACGTTTCTCTTACTAGACCCAAGTGAAAGCCTAATTAGAGTATTCTCGTTGAGATCCAAGGTCGATCGCAGGGTCGTATGACTAATGAAATAATTGTTTGATCTAGATGCAATAGGTTGTTTTTCAAGTATGCGATGAAGTGTATAGTGAAAGTAACTTTTACTAACTAAAAGAGTACTTACACTGACGGTGGAATGGATGATGATATGGATGTGATGACAATTGCATGTACTAAATGAAGTAGTATGCGTTGAGAATGGATAAATATCAATGATTAGATAGGGTTAAAGAAAGGTTGACTAACATTTTCCTAAGCAATGCCTAAGTCATGCATTCATGCGATAAACTCATCAAATAATAAACTTCACCTCTCAGTATTTTGTGCTATAGTGTCCTATCTCTAAGATGCATGCAATGAGTTTTAATTGCGATAAATTAACTTTATCTCTAAAGTTACTTCTATTCTTGTTTAACGAGTTTCATAATCTCATACTTTTTTAAGCAGATGATTATTACCTATTTAGGCAAATCTTTCGATTTGATCTCAATTTCCTACCTAGACCAATCTCTTGATTTGATCTTAGTACTCATTTTGCATGCATTAAACAAGATGAACGTCCACTTATGCATAACTTAGTAAAAAATGTTAGTTTATCTTTCTCAACCCATTAAGAATTTAGCTGCTTATGTTTGTGAAAAGAGACAAAGATGGAAAGAATATGGAAGAAAGTGCATTCATATTAAGATGAAAGAGTTTTTCAATCCCTAAAAACTTAATACAAATAATATGACAAGAAGAATGTAAGGAAAACTAGAATTGATAATGTCAAGCCGTCGATCACAATTTCCTTCTCCCTTTGGTCTCACATGGTAGTTTCTTTACTTAGATTGCAATGGTGTGACGACCTCTCTCTTATTTTTCAGAGAAGAACTTTAAGCTTTCACCCATAATTCTTCAAAGAAAAGCTTCAAGAAGTGGTGTTTATAGTGGATTTAGAGTGAAAATTTGATAGAACTTCGACCTCTTTCGATGGTAGAAAAATCTATGTGGTTTCTTCAATCTTAGAAGGGCTATTTTATAAGCATTTGAAAGGAAGGTTCCTCGCCTCTTTTTAATGATTATGCTGACACCTCGAATTAAGTTTCATGTCCTTCTATGCCGCCTGCTTTGCATCAGAGATCCATTGACTCTGCTGCAAACGTCTCACATCAACTACCAACCTGTTCTATTGTTTTGACATCCACCGCCGATGCATTTGTCGTTATCTATTTTTCGCGTTTCATCTCATCACGTGGTGCTATGCGTTACAAAATTGGGTATCGAGTTGATTCCTTCTATGCGTTCATGGTTGCAGCTTGTTTCTTTTGTCAGTTTCTTCTTCATTTCATCTGAATCCTATGTTTAAAATTGACAAATTCAATACTTTTCAAGGATTATCAGTTTTATAAGCACATGATGGCAAGATATGATTATTTGCATGACTTTCTTGTCAACCTAATGCGTTTTCCTCTAAATTTTTCTAATTATTCTTAATAAAAAGGCAGAATAACTTGTATTTCTACAAATTATCAACATACCATCAAGAAAATTTCAAATATCACATGCATAATCAAATTGTGCAATTTTATCACATACTACTATCCAAAGTACTACATATAATATTTATGGTTTGGGCATTAAAAGATAGTAATTTGTCATTCATTTTTAGTTTTGACAAATTATATTCACAAACATATAAAATATTCAAATCAATAATAAGCAAAAATGTCTTCATTCTCCTTTTCCAAATATCAAAATTTTTTACCATTAAAGAAAGGAAGTGTATCAACCTATTAACCTTCTAAAGTTCTATATAGCTCTAGCAATTAAGCTTTAACATAATTTTTCAAAATATCAATAAAGATACTTCAAGTATCAAAATATACTTGAAAAATAATTTATATAGAAATCCTCGCTCTGATACCAATTGTAAGATCGGTATGGCAATCTTAGAGGGGATGAATGATTTCTTAAAAATAATTAAAATATTTTCACTAAGTGGGCCTAATTAAGCAAATTAATATATTTTATCTAATAAGAGATTCAAACAAGAATTTCATACAAATATATTCATTTAAAAAATATCAATAAATTGGCATAAACAAATTGAAGAACAAATTGTAGCAATTAACTCTATGCAATGAAATCTATTAATAAATTAATTGCAAAATAAAATATGAGAGGAATAGAGGAATTATCACTAGTAATTTTATAATGGTTCGGTGTAACCTGACCTACATCAACTTCTCAAGGCTCCTCTTGTATATGTCACTACGAAATTGACTCTTTCCACGACTTAGAGTCGAATTGTTACAACGTTGCTTTTACAGGCGCAAGAACAAACCCGATCATTTCTATGGTTGAGGATCCAACCATTTGAACAACTTTTTTTCAGGATCAAGGGTAACCCTTACAAAAGTTTAAAAATGTCAAAGAACACTCTTACTGAAAGGATCGAATCCTAGTGCGGAAGTGAGTGATCGCCTTTGTGTTAATGACTTCGTTTTTGGAAAGCAACTAAAAAACAGAGAAATAAACAGAACAAGAATAAATGTCTAATTTCTAAGCATGCTTTCTAAATTGATTACAGAGAGGAAAGAGAAGACAAGAAACTTACCCTTGTAGAACAAACAATCTTCACGTTCTACTCTCCAAATGATCACGAACTCATCCTCACAAACACAATAAGAAAAGAACTTTTCTTGGACATCACTACCAAAATCATTCTTGGCTATTCTCAAAGTAAGAATCAAGATGGAGTTGTGGGCTCGCCTATTTAATTTTGGTGAGGGAGAAAAGATTTTTTTTTAGAGAGTTTCTTGAGAGGAAGAATTGCAAAGATTTTTTACTACTGTGAAATTCACGTTCTGTTGTCCGAAAACCTCTTTAGTGTTCTTGTATATGAGAGAATGAGGGGAATTATTTTCATAACTCCCTTCATCACGTAAAATAATTCCTTATATTAAAAATAATATAATTACATCAACCTATAGTTTATATATTATATATAATATAATCTAACTTTATATTCTCTCATATAACCTATAGTTTTAATATGAATTAAGCTATAGTTTTATATGAATCTCATCCATATAATTAATATTTGAATTATATTCAAATCTTTTTCTCTCTCATGAAACTTTATATTATATTGTATCTATATACATTATATTAATTGCATCTTATACAAATAATTCCATTTAATCAATTTAAACATTTCAAATTAATAAATAAATTAATTGATCCTATTTATTTCTTATTGAGCTAATACAAAGACCTTATGGACCTACAGATTAGAAGCTCCAATGATACAAGATTAATTAATTAAACTCTTTAATTAAATTAATCAACATTCATTAACTGTCGGTCACTCCGCTAAAGACTGACAACTATACTATTCACCTGTAGATAAGTTTCTATGTCTATGGATATAACCAATCAATAGTAAGTCAATCCTTCACGAATTGCTCATAACTACAACTTTAAATTATCATTTTACCCCTATAATTACATTTAACTCTTAAATACCACTGATCCCTCTAATGAACAATTAGTTATAGTACAACTATAGCTAGTCCCCTCTCTGACTAATAAAAAGGTGAGTGAAAGACTATAAAGTTTGATGGGGAAGCGGGGATCGGTCATAGTTTTCAATTTTCACATAAATTAAAATTACAGAAACGTAGTTATGCATTCGAAAGGAGAAATTTTAGTTCTATAGCATGTTTCTTAAAAATAGCAAAGAAGAAATTTAGGATTTCCTATAGTAACCTAAAAAACATAGCAACACCAAATCTCAATTTGGTTGGACACCACCAACAGTGAGACTGTCGTATTCTCCTTAGGGGATGAGAACCACAAGAATGTATGGGGGCTCTATATAGATAATTTAAGGAATGAAGAGAGGTTGTTTTTTTTGGAGAGATGAATATTCTGAGAGAATTCTCTTTGGGGAGGTACACTACCCGAGATCTCCCTTCTGTGTTACAAGTTAGGAAGAAGAAGATCCCCTTTAACTTCCCATTTCACAATCAAATTTGAGAAAATCATGGGAGAGAGTTATTCAACTCCCTCCTTTAATTAAATTTTTAAAAAATCAATTTAAATAAAAACTAATTTTAAATTTGATTAATATAATATAAATTATATAATAACTCACTTATCATATAATATACATTATACTATATGTTATTGTAAAATATAACATATAACCCAGAGTTTATAGGAAAATTTTTATAAATAGAAAAATCCTAAAAATATTTATACTTTATAGCAAAAAGTTCCAACAAATAAAACTAACCTATGGTTTGAAATTCTCTCGTGAAACCTATGGTATTTATTATGAATCAAATTCGTATTAAATTTAACATATAATATTTATATGAATCAAATTCATATAATTAATATTTGAATTATATTCAAATATTTATTTCCTCTCAAATAAACCTTATATTATAATGTATCAAATACATTATTATAATTATATGACATATAATTAATTTAAATTAAATTAATTATATCATATATAATTAATTTCCTTAATTAATTTGAACAATTTAAATTGAGCCAAATTAATCTGATTCTCAATAATCCCAGCTACTGAGGGGACCTATAGTTTGAAGCTCAAATGGTATTTGAATAATTATTTAAACACTTTTAATTAAATTACTCAACATCCATTAACTGTCAGTTATTCCACTAAAGACCGACAGCTGCACTCTTCAGATATATTTTCGTGTCCATTGGATATAACTAATTAACAGTATGATTGAGGGGATACATAAGCATGCAATGGAAGCAAACAAAATCAATAAGCACTCTAATTACATTTAATTTAAATTAAAAAAGCATGATTAAACAAAAATTTAAGAAGAGAGTTTCTTAACAACATACCTTTGATAAATTCTTCCAATTCTAAGCTGCTCTTCACACAAAATCAGCTCCAAATTGTCAGTGAACCACCAAAAGATCTTCTTTACTATTCTCAGTCTTGAATTTGAGTGGTGTAACTTGAACTCAAGTGAATTTGTGAAGATTTTCTTTTGAGTTTTAGAGGAAGAAGAAGAACATTCAGAAACTTTTTTCCAGCTCCCTTCAATCTCCCTTAATCTCAGCAAATTGAAGGAGTTTTTTCCACTTATATCATGCAAGTATTGAACAAAACATCTTCATGCCAGCTCTAAGTTGCTATTCCAAGTGGGAATTATATGTGATTAATGTGGAAACACCTCATACTTTAAAAAGAAGTGGGGTGTTTCCACTTTGAAAATTCAAAAAAAATAATTTTTCATATTCTTAAAAACTTAATTTCCATTTTTTAATCAATTCCAAATTAATTAAAAATAATTTGATTAATTCACAATTAATGAAATTCAAAATTTCAAAATCCAGTTTTCAAATTGAATTTTGAAATTGGAAATTAATTTGATTTTTGATTAATTAAGCATATTTAATTAATTAAATAATTTAATATCAAATATTAAATTAATCATACACCTAATTTTAAACATGAATCCTATTCATGTAATTAATATTTAAACCGATATTTAAATATTATAATCTCTCTAATTTTGTTTAATTTTAACAAATTAAACGTTAATTATATCAAATATAATTCTACAAATCCTAACTTGAATTAGAACTTACTCAAATTCAAACCCTAATTTCAATTTGAACATTTTCAAATTGAAATTCAATTTGAACAATTCAAATTGATATTATTCTGAATTTACTCAATTTATTAATTCAAGGTGTTCATGTTTTACGAGCTAATAGAGGGACCTCATGGACCTACAGATCATGAATTTCATGATTTAAAATTAATTGGCTAACACTCTTTGGACCAATTTAATCAGTATTCATTAACTATCAAGTCACACCATTATAGCTCGATAGTTGCACTCTCCTCACTATAAATATATTTGTGTTCACATGATTTAACCATAACTAGCAAGTCGACCCTTCATAGATTGTTTGCAATAACGGTTGGGTCAATATACTGTTTTACCCCCGATATTACGTCTTGCTCCTTAAGTTCCTACTGATCTTCTAATGAACAATTGGTTTATGATCCAATCACTAAATCGAATCACTCTCGAGCCAATGAGAAGGTGGGCCCCGTTGTTCAAGACTTGGATTCAGTACTTATGAGAACAACTTTTCTCCTATTCCTAAATCGGGTAGGTGTGAATTCGTTCTTACACCCTATGTTCCCAACTATCTACCCAATCTTACCCCTAAAATGGGAGGCTTATTGAGCCGACGCTGTTGAGCCAATCCTCACCTATGCAAATCTAAGGATAATCCCAAATAAACAGGAGTTCATAGTTAGCTCAAGATTAAGATTAAGTTACCTAGGTCATCTAAGTGAAATAGTCAGTCTTAAACAGTAAACAACGTTATAAAGTAAGAGTGACTAATTTCTTGGTCCGATCTTATGCAAACTCATTGCATAGGACGCCCCTACTCTTCATGTCAATACGAACGAATTAGAATCACTTCATTTGTAACACCTTTACAACAACTTGTAATAACTACAGAGTAGGCCGCATCCAATAGTGTTACCAGAATAAAGCACCCAACTTTATTCATATACTATAAACCGTTTTAGTTATTTACTCAAACTTGATCCATCTTTATGTTTTCACATAAAGTTCATGTATTCATGTAATAGACATGGATCTTAGTTTATTGGATTTAGATTTTACAAATGTAATTTATAGATTAAATAACAACCTTATTGAAGAAATGTTGAATAACATCTTTATTAATAATAGAATATGTTTAACTTTACAAACTGCGAGTTTTAGGACATACAACCTAACAACGATGACCCTTCACAAATTACACATAAGTACAGTTGTGCCAAAATTACCGTTTTGCTCCTGTAGTTACATCTAACTCCTTAAGTACCATCGACTCCTCTAATGAACAATAAGTCATAGCCTAACTATGAACAAACCCCTCTTGGGCAAAGAGAGGGTGTGTCGCTACATTGTTCAAGGCCAAAAATCAGCCATTAAGGTATCAATTTATCTACTTATCCCGACATTAAGTAAGAAATGAATTTCGTCTTGTGTAGCTGTGTTCCTAGCTTTCTAATAAGAGGAATCCGTAAAATGGTAGGCATATTGAGTCGGCGAACTAGCCACTCTCACCCATGTAAATCAAAGGATTGCCTTCATAGGTAGGAGTTCACAACTTACTTAGGATTCAGGTCATGTCACCTATAGTCATCCTGATGAAATGTAAGTCTATACTATTAATAGTGTTATATAATGATACTATTCATTTCGTGGTCCGGTCTTATACAAACCATTTTGTATAAAATACCTCCGCTCACATGTCTCTACATGAATGATCAGGATCAGTTACAAACTACAGAACTCATGAGATTTAGGGCATCAACCTCAACAATCTCCCACTTGTCCTAAAGCTAGTAGGATGTACATCATAAAAGTCATACTAATACAAAAGTATATAAAACAAGAAACTAGGGCATAAAACGCGCCCAATACAAAATCTTCCACTTGCCCTAAACTAGATGTGGCATGTCTCGTAGACCCATACTCTGTAGGTGACCCTCAAACACCTTAGCCATGAGGGCCTTCGTATGGATCGACAATATTGTGCGTTAAAGCTATCTTTGTGACGATCACGTTTACTTGATGCAGAATCTCTTGAATGAGATGATACTTCCATTCTATGTGCTTCCTATGTTTGTGGCTTCTATGCTCTTGGGAATTAGCCACAACACCACCATTATCGCAGTAAAGAGTGATGCGCTTTGACATGTCTAGAACCACTTCCAAATCAATTAGTAATTTCCTAAGCAACACAGCTTCCTTGACAACTTTATCGGGAGGACCATAGGTAACATGACTTGAATCCTGAGTATGTTGTGAACTTCTGCTTATGAGGGCGATCCTTTGATTTGTATGGGTGAGTGTAGCCAGATCTTCAACTCAATAAGCCTACCATTTTGGGAATTCGTTTGATTGAGGATAAGAGAACACAACTATACAAGAAAGAATTCACTCCTTCCCCGAGGTTGGGGTAAGTAGATAAATTGCTCCTTTAAGGGCTGATTTCGGGGCTTGAACAATGTGGCACCACACCCTCTCCTGGCCCAAGAGGGGCTTAGTCATAGTTGGACTGTGATCTATTGTTTATTACAAGGATTAGTGGTACTTGATGAGTTAGATGTAACTATAGAAGCAAAACGGTAATTTTTACCTAGTTGTACTTACGAGCAATTTGTGAAGGGTCATCATATTATTGATTGACTATATCCAATGAACACAAAAATATATTTGTAGTACGAATAGTGTAGCTGTAGTGCCCGATAGTTAACAGATGGTGAATAATTTAACTAGAGAGTTTAATTAATTATTCACGTACCGTTGGAGTTTCAAGTTACAGGTCTATGAGTTCCTCTTGGTAGCTCAATAGGACTAAATGAGAATCAGTATTTCGATTAATTTGAATTGTTCAAACTAATTGAGGGTATTGATTGTATATAATATATTATTTTTAATTATATTTGATATAATTATTATAATGTATTTGATATATTATATTATTTATGAGAGGAAGAAAATATTTGAATATGATTCAAATGTTGATTACATGAATTAGATTCATAATTGTTAAATTTAATATAAATTTGATTTATATTAAATGGTATATATGAGAGAAAAGAAACTAGAAGTTATATTGTATATGATACAATATTAAAACTAGAGGTTATATGTTATATTTGATATGACATATAGTTTAATATATATTATATGATAAGTTAGTTATGATATATATATATATATATATATATATATTAAATGATAATTTAAATAAATTAATTTTATTAATTTTATTTTTAAAATTAATTTAATTTGAATGTGGGAGGGAGTTACAACTCCCTCATCTCTTTTCTCTCCACCCACGTTAGTGAATGATTTTTTTTTTTAAATTTTTTAATTTTTTTTTTTTGTTTCTGGATTTGAAGTGAGTCTTCTTGTTCAACCTATAAGCAAGAGAAAATATAGGGTGAGACAGAAAAGTTTTGGAAAAAAAAATCTCAAAGAGAATACCAAATTCACCAGAGATCACTCCTTTCCTCAATCCAAATTCCTCTTACCTTCTTTCATTCTCTTTCCCTCAATCAACATTCACCAGAGCCCACTCCTCCTGGATTCTCACTAGAGAATACCAAGGATGGAGTAATAAAACATGCAACGGAAGACTTCAGAATCAATAAGCACTTAAACTACATTTAATTTGAGTTTTAAGCATGTTGTTCATATGACATTCATAAAAGGGTTTGAAACACATATTACCTTTGAAGATTTCTTCAATGAATTCAGCAGTAATCCACCAAGATAGAGCTTGAATCTTCAAGAAGACCACCACCGACGTTTTCTCCATTATGCTCAAGCAGGAACGTGTGGTGGAAACACTTAAATCAAGTTGAATTGAGGATAAACAAGTGAGGGATGAGTAGGGTTTTCAGGTTTTCACTTTAGCAAGTAAAACTCAAATTGCTTAATGATCTTTATGCATGGGGCTTCTATATATAGATAGAATTCATGCAAATATATAGGGTTGCATAGAAGGCAGCTCCTCCTTAAAAATCATCACAAGATTAAAATGGATTTTGGTGATAATCCATCAAAGTCATTAGTGGGTTTTTCCCAAAAAATGGAAAAATCCATTAACTTAAAATGATTTCAAGAATCATTTTACTTTGTTATTTAAATTAGTTTTATAAAATTAATTAAAAAATAATTAATTTAAATAAAATTAATTTCAATTAATTTTTAATTAAACTTTTAATTAAAATAATATTAATATTAATTTAATATCTTAATATTAAATCAATAAAATATCAATTTCACCAATAAATAAATTTTATATTAAAATCATAGTTTAAATATTAATTGATTTTTCAGTGTCATTTAATTATGATTAAATTAAATTTTTTTAATTGTATCATATACAATCAATCGAAAACCATAAAATTAAATTTGAATTTTTCAAATTCATAACCCTAATTTCATACATCAATACTCAATTTGTTATTCCAATTTAAGAGCTAGTAGAGAGACCTAATGGATCTATAGATCATGAGCTCCAATGATCTGTAATTAATTCGTTAAACTTTTTAATCGAATTAATTACTATTTGTTAAATATCAAGACATACCACTGTAGCTCGATAGTTGCACTCTCCTCACTAAAGATATGTTTCTGTCCATATAAACCATAATTAGTAAGTCGATCCTTCACAAGTTGTTCGTAATTACTACTGGATCAAAATTACCGTTTTACCCCTGTAAATACATATTGTTCCTTAAGTTCCCACGGACCCTCTAATGAATAATTTGATTCATAATACTACTTATGAATCATGTCCCTTTCTATCATGAGAAGGTGGGGTCCCGATTGTTCAAGACCTGGAATTAGCACTTAAGAGAACAACCTATCTGCTAACCCTAAAATGGTAGCAGTGAATTTCATCTTGCAGGGCTATGTCCCCCAACTATCCATCTGGTCTTATCTCCAAAATGGAAGGCTGATTGAGCAATGCTATTGGACTATTCTCACCCATGCAAATTAAAGGATAATCTCGAATAAACAGGAGTTCATAGCTAGCTCAGGATTAAGATCGAGTTGTCCTAGGTTACTTTAGTATGAAATAGTCGATTTTAACAGTAAATGGTCGTTATAAAGAAAAGTGACTATTTTGTGGTCCAGTCTATATGCAAACTCACTGCATAGGATGCCTCCACTCGCATGTTTCTACATGAATGATCTGTGGATCACATCATTTGTATTACCTATACAAAATGGGCCGCATCCAACAGTGTTACCAGGATGAGATACCCAATTCATCCATATACTTATAGACTATTTAGGCTATATACTATTAAGTTGATCCTGTTTATGTCATCACATAAAGTTAAAGTATTCATACTATAGGATTTTCATAATAGAATACAAAATCAATAACTTTATTGAATAAGTTGCTCAATAATATTTTATTGAAAAATAGAATGTTTAACACAAAATTTACGAATTGCGAGTTCAAGGACATTCCGACAAAGGACTCCAAATGGTCATGCCCAACTGGCCATTTCCAATTTGTACATGAATTCTAGTTCAGGGATTTCCTGAAGTAGGTCTTCAAAAGTCAGGTTTCATGAAACCTTAAATTTATTTTTATTGAGAATGCTATATTTAATTTTGTCAAAATGCATAATCTGTTAGTATTTTTCTGTAAAATTCGTTCTCTATAATAATGGGATTTTGGACAAACCCGCTTCCGATCAAGGATCTTTCAATAGGATCCTTCAATATTATAACCTACACCTTTCAGCGTACATGGTCATAATATCCTATTTCTAGGATGCATGTGATGAGTGCATATTGCAAAAGATATTTCTTTACTAAATAACCTCTCTTATTGTATTATGAGTTCTAAAACTCTAGTTCTTTTGAACCAAGATTTAATCTACTTAGAATAATCTCTCGAGTTATTTAAGCGTTTTAATAAAAATGCATAAAACAAGAAGAACACATGGTTTAAATATTGCTTAATTCATGTTAGCTAAATGCTTCTTGACCTGTAATTGGTTTAGTGACTCATAATGAGAATAAGAAAGATGGATGAAGAAGGAACTGAATGAAGGGATGAAAACCCTAAGCCACAGCAAAAACCAAAACACAGATCCCAAACGTATTTAAAATTGGCATTTAAAACAGAACAATTTTGCATTGGAATAAAATAGAAAAATAGATTAAGCATGCCATTAAAAAACACAATTATACAGGGAAGAAATTTTATCTTGCAAATCTTTTGACAGTAAATTTCTCTATTGGGAATTGGGATTGGGCAACACCACTTAGTGTCCTCCCTATTCTTGTAGGGGAATTGAGGAGATGAGAATTGTGGGATTCTCCCCTTTTTTTTCTTTCTCTTTTGGAATTGGGAAGAAGAGAAAAGACAAAAATTAAAAAAAAAACGCCGAGAGTTTTTAAATATCGATCAAAATCTTATTTACCTTTTTTTTTTCTTTTGTTTTGATACAGAGAGAATGTGAAAGAGAGGGAGAAAAGTAAGGATCCCACGTCTCTATTAACTCAGGGGAGTTACATTTTATTTAATTAAGATTAAATATTTATTTAATTTAATTAAATAAATAAAAACAATAACCATTTAAATGGTTCCCTCTCACATAACCTATAATTTTAATGCGCATCTAATGTGCATTAATTTTAACTTATAGTTTTGATTTAATCAATTTAATAAAATTCAAAATTCAATTAAATTAAATCATTAATTAATTCTCCAATTAATTAATCATCCAATTAAATATCATATATTTAATTTAAATTTCTCATTTGAATGATATTCAAATATATTTCTCTCATTTAACCTATAGTTTTAATGTGCATCCAATGCACATTATTTTTAACTTTTCAATATGAATCTTATTCGTATTAAATTAATATTTGAACTCCTTTCAAATATTTCGTGCTCTCATTTATTAGTTTTGAATCATATCCAAAATTAATATTAAAGTCTAAAATTAAAATATATATTAAAATGTATCAATATACATTAAAAAATTCCCAATCTGAATTTGAAAATTTCACATTCAATTTAATGATAAATTACTTCAATACCCTTTACAAGCTAAGAAGAGAATCTAATGGACCTGCAGATTAGAAGCTCCACTGATGTGAGATTAATTGGCTAAACTCATTAACCAAATTAATCAATATTCGTTAACTGTGGGTACACTCCAATAAAGACCCACAACTGCACTCTTCTCACTACATATATGTTTTTGTGTCCACAGATATAGACTAATAACAACAAGTTAGTCATTCACGAGTGTTCGTAATATCAACTAGATCAAAATACTGTTTTACCCCTAGGTTACCTCTACTTCCTTAATTACTAGTGCTCCTCTAATAAACAACCTGTTTATGGTCCAACCATTAAACAGAAACTCCTCTCAGGCCAGTGAGAGGGTAGAGCCCTTTGTTCAAGTCCCGGAGACACCACTTAAAGGAACACTCATCTACTTACCCTAAAGTCGGGAATGAGTGAAATCCATCTTGTATAATTATGTTCCCAGCTACCCACTCGGTCTTATCCCCAAAATGGTAGGCATATTGAGTCGGCGAACTAGCTGTTCTCATCTATACAAATCAATGGACAATCTCTCGTAAACAGGAGTTCATAATATACTCAGGAGTAAGACTTAGTTGCCTAGGTCATCCTATTGAAATAGAAACCTAACTAGTCAATGTTACATCTTGTGGTTACTATTTTACGGTCCAGTTTTGTTCAAACTCATTGTCCAAGATACCTCCACTTACGTGTCTCCTACATGAACGCGTTGGATCACTGCGTTTATATCAAATATAAAGTGAGTCGTATCTATAGTGTTACCAGGATAAGGTACCCAACCTTACCCTTATACTATAGACCCTTTAGGCTGTATCTTGAACATTGATTTATATATGTCTCTACATGCATTTTAAGACACATAATACAGCCTAGGACGTTAGTTTATTGAATTTTAGGGGTAATAAGACAAAATTAAATAAAATATCAATAACCTTATTGAGAAAAACATTAATAACTATTTATTAATGATGATCATTTAATTATATTTACTATTTATGAATTTTAGGGCATCAAACCCAACACTGAATATGTATCCATATCGAAAAAAAAAGTTTTTTAACCTTTATACACTAAGATAAGGAAATAGAGATAGAAAAACAAGTCTTGGTGTGCAATTTTTTGTTTCTCTAGCTTTATCAATGATTGCTTCATCAGGAGTGTTGAGAATAGGGTTCATCTTCTGCCTTCAGAAGTGATTCTTAAGTTTTCCCTTAAGATTTTCAAATGGTGGAAAGTTGAGTGGAATTTTTGCAGTTTTTTTTTCTATTATCCTTGTGTGTTTTGCATGGTGATTTCATTGTGTATTTATAGGCATTCAGAAATAGCTTTTCCTCTCTTACTAATGATTGTACTGATAAGGTGCATTAAATTCCATACCCTGATGCGCCATCTACTATGTGTCAAAAGTTCATTGGTTCTACAATGAAGCTTTCATATCAGTTACTAGCTTGACCTTTGATTTGACTTCTACTGCCTTCATGTCGTGTCTCATTGCTTGAAGCCACAGACTTGGCCAACTATGCGATCATATATTGGCTTCGAGACACATGCAATCGCATCGGCATATTTTTTGCACCAAACAAAGTATAATTTTTTAACCTTTTGTAGACAGATTGTGTGATCACATGATGTAATATTTTCATGAATTTCTTGTCAAGTTGTTGTATTTTCAGAGCTTTTTCCTAATTATTTTAGATAAAGGAGGCAAAATAATTTGTATTTCTACAAGTTATCAGCCTCACCCTTCTATTCCTTGACTTTCATCAAGGATTGGTAAGTCTGTAGCTCGTTGAGCAAGGTGGTCAGGTTGTAGTCGATCTTGTTCATAATAGCATTGCTATGGAATTGTAGGAAATTTTTAGGTAAAGTTTCCAGGATGAAGCTAACATGACTAGCCTCATCAATGATAGACTCGTTCATCTCAGCCACATTAAAGTGGACCATCATGTTCAGAACGTGTTCTCGAACAGAGGCCCCCTCTGGCATGCTGCCATTGAAGATGAATCTAAGTGCATCATGCTTGAGTTGAGTGGACGGTTGTCTAAACATTTCTTGTGGGGACTTCATGATCTCAGGAACAGTGAATATTCACTCATGCTTCTTGGCCAAGTCCTCGGAAAGGCTTGCCAATATACGCTCGGGCCTTTTCATTTGCCCGTAACCAGCGTTCGTATGCCTCCCAAACATTTTAAGTGGCATTTGAAGCGGGGACTTGAGGACACTCCTCAACAAGGATAAATCTCAAGTCATTAATGATCAGAATTGTATTGATTGTGTTTTTTCAAGTTGTGTTATTATCGCCAGTTAATTTGTCAGCGGATAGCATGTTAAGTGTCGCAGAAGTCATTTTGATAGAATTACTGAAACATATAATTTATTTAATTAGTAATCTATGTATTGCCCATTTGTTTAAAAACTAATAAAATTTAATAAAATATTTTAATGCACTCTATGTAACATCTATTTTGCAATGATGTTTCAGTGAGAAAGGGTAAAAGCTACTGTAGGGTGACCAAGTACCCTTTCACTGAAATGGGATCATCTCAACTAATAAACAGAACAACTCTTTGTTCATGTAGTTATTATTTACCATTGTTCAGTCAAGAAATCGTTAATTAGCTTAACATTTTCTTGTAAGTGTAGTACCTCATTTTAGATTCTAGAGTTCCACCCTAATGAGCCAACCATAGGGAAAATCTAATTTGGGCAAAAGCTAAAGCAACCTTATCCATTTTTGGAGTTTGAGTAAAGACTCATGCAAATGTCATCCATAGGTGGACACAAGGAAAGGTGCCTCAAGGTCGAGCATGAAAATTTACTACAAACTAATGAGAGAGACCGTGGGATGTATTGACACATGTCTCACTCCCACTTACTATAAACACTCTCTCCATTCACCTTGGTATTGACCTATACAAACACCACCCGCAGAAAGACACAAGCAAAGTTGCCTCGAGGCTGAGTATAGGTCTTACGGTGTGAACTATGAGGGAGAAACATGATAGGTACAATGAAGTATTATATACCTCATTTTTATCCCACTAAGTGTTTTACTTAGGGTTAATTTAACTTAGAAGATATACGAATATTTATTTTTACTAAGTGATTGTTTAAATATGTCCAGTAGTAACATTACTTTGGATAGTTAAACAACTTTTGTTATTGTTCATTAAACATTTAATAAACTTTTCAACAATTGCATGCTTGTAGTAAATCTATCTAATTCACCTTCCAGGACAGTTTTCCAGGTAAGGGTGTTCCGTTTCCGTCAGCTTAATGAATTAGCCTTAGACAAAGATCCTTTATAGATACATTTACTATAACTTTAATATTTTATTAAAACCAATTTAATCCTATTAATCTGATTAAAAAAACTAAACTAATTTCTAATCAAATTAGAAACATTGTGAACTTAGGTCTATGTGAATCATATTTTTAAATCATTTAAAAAAATGATTTTAACCTATGTTAGCATACAATGATTTATTATTTATTTTAATTTCTAATTTTATTTAATTATAACAATTATAAAGAAATGAATTAAATTAAAACCCAAGATTGCAACTATTAACAAACTAAGTAAAATTATAACAATTATAAAATTACCTAAAGTAGTGTCATGCTTCATGCAATCTCAATTCTAATTCTTATTCCTTAAACATACATAACCATTATATACTAAAGTAATGAAAATAAAATTATAACATTCATACATACATCCAACTATATATTATAACTCTTATAATATAAATTATGCATGGCAATGTTATTATGATTCAAACATATATTATAATATTTATATTATATGATGCATGAGCATGCTACAAAATCAAATCATGCAACTATATTATAACATTTGTAATACATATGATGCATGAAAAAATGCATCACATATGGTGGGATTTTTTATATGGCATACATTATGACATATGTAAAAAAAAAAAAAAAAAGATTCATCAAATGCATAATGTAAATAGCAATAAATGGATCGGGGTTTGACTCCTTAACAATTAATTAAATTAATATAACTTGTATATTAATTTAATTAAAAAATATTACAAATAAAAAGCTTCAAAATAGGCCGAACCAGCCCAGTGTCACAAACCAAATCGGGATTGTAGCTATGGTTTATGGTTCAATAAAGATGATTATTTTCTCACATACCATGAGCTAAATTCTTCTAAGGGCTCAACAATGTGGATGCGCTATGGTTTTTATGGCTTAAGCAATACTGCACTCATACTAACTTGATTTATGCACTCTCTTTGTTGAAATTAAAGTTAGAATTGGTAAATTAAACTGACCACTTAAATTAACAATCTAGTGGAGTTTTAGTACTGAAAAGGTTGGAGTTAAACGGATCTCACAATGGGATATAGAACCAAGAGCCTAGGAATAGGAGGGTCACGTCGCCTTAGGAATAAGGGACACCATAGGGTTAAGAAACTTGACTTTAATTAATCTAGGATTCAACTACCTATAAGAACATTTGGTAGTAGCTAGTGAGTTCTCCTAAAGGAATTGGACACCAGACCGAATAGGTGTACATTTCTGTCTATGCACACTTCACTGTCTTGGTCTAATACGGCTGCATCACTTTTAACATATAACCTGAAAGGTTGGAACATGGTTTGTCCCTATTCGATTACTACTATTTATCACATTTTTAAGATTCTTTCATTAATTCCAATCTAATTTACTACTTGGTTATCTTGGTTTCATTGATTCATAGTCATAAGTAACTAAAAAAGAAACCTAGTCTTATGGGATTTGATTCTTGAATTTCAAGTTTTATTACTTCATAGACAGTGCATGCTTTCACTTAAACCATATTTATGATAAAATAATATTTATTCTCATTTTATCATTCATATATGGTTGGTCGATCAAGTTTTTGGCGCGTTACCGAGGACTAGTGGATTTTTTTTGGACTGTGACTTATCAATGCGATCACATTGACTCTGTTTCAAGCAAAATCTAACCCCTTTGTGTTGTCCTTTTTTTTTTTTTTTTTTGCAAGGAGGAGCATGTGCATGAGAAGAAGGCCTTGCCTTTTTTAACTAGATCCTAAAATAGAAAGGCCTTTCATCATCGAAGACAAAAACAGAGGCGAAAGCATCGAGAGTTGGAGGAGTTCAGTGCACAGGAGAGCCTTGCTTAAGCTGCATTCGTGCAACAAATTCAATTGTACCCACCTCTTAGAGACAATCCTCAAAACCTCCCATGAATAAGGGATAACAGAATGACAACCAACAACTACTGTAACAACCTGACCTCTAGAATTTGATCTTCATTGTAGAAGATAGAGACAGAGCAATTAGGGATTATGCAACCCCTAAATTCCAAACCTTAGACATTTGGCATTCTAGATCCATAAATTAATGTGCCCTCATTCGAAATGAAGTCTTTGATGTTCCAGATGCTAAACTCATTTGGACAACTTGTCGGACTACCCATTAAAGATCCCCATAAACATCTAAAACTCTTTATGAGAATCATTCATTCTTTCAAAGTTAACAGTGTTTCTGATGATGCATTAAGACTTAAGCTATTTCTCTATTCTTTTCAGGGAGATGTAGAAATGTGGCTTGACCCATTGCCTTCTAATTTTATTACAACATGGGACAATCTCGTGGATAAGTTTCTAGGCAAATATTTTCCATCTGATAAAAACGTCAGGTATAGAGGAGACATCATCGCATTCAGGCAATCTCCATCTAAATCTGTTGATGAAGCATGGACTAGGTTTCAAAAGTTGGTGAGAAAATGCCTGCATCATTGACTTCCTATATGCATCGTCATGGAGCATTTCTATAATGGGTTGACCCAAGCTTTAAAGACTATGGTAAATGCATCTACAAGAGGATCCTTGCTGAAGAAGTCTGTAAACAAGGCTCAAGATATTATGGATATGATTCCGAACAACAACCAGAATTGAGGTGACTCAGAACACACCACGATCATAAAAACTATGGCTAAAATACAAGAAGTACATACACTCGTGTCCATGAGTCAACATTTAATAACCATTGGAAACATGATTCAGAATCTCATAATTTGATCACAAAAAGTGGCAGCTAAAAGCTGAAACTCAACTCAAAACTTGTGAAATTTATACTGCTAATCATTTGACTAGTGAATGTTTGTATAACCTTTACTCGATGTGCTATACAGGTTCCCAAAAGGCACAAGAGTATTGGGATCCCTATTCCAATACTTACAACCCTAAATGGAGATCGTACCCGAATTTTCCATGGCCAAAGCCCAACAACAGTGCAAGTACACTGCAACAACAAACGAGAGTAGCCCCATATGGATTCCCATAAGTGCCATGATAGTAACCTCGAGTCTAACCTCCTGTGCAACCTTCTGAAAGAAGTCCTACCATGGTAGAAATAATGAAGGAGTATATGGCAAGAAATGACACTAACTTTAAGGAAATTAAAAGTGCAAGTGGGTCAGTTGGCAAAGCGATTCATAACAGACCATCCGAGATCTTACCAAGTAATACAAAAGCACCAAAGCTTAATGGAAAGAAACATTGTAAGGTTGTTACAATAAGAAATGGGCTAAAGTATAAAGGGCCTAAGATGCCTAAAGAGTAAGATCAAAGCAGTGAGAAAGGATTAACAAATGTTAAGTCTATGGAAAGGATGACCTCAGTAACTGAGGATAAGAAAAAGATGGTTGAAAAAGACAAAAGCAAAGACAAAAGAGAAACGTTAGTGGTTAAAAAGTAGAATATCACAGTTTTGACATATAAACCACCCATACGTTTCCCCCAAAGACTTCAAAAGACCAACCAAGACACGCAATTCAAGAAGTTTTTGGATATCCTCGAGCAATTACACATCAACATTGATAACTTGTAGAAATATAAGTAATTTATACTACTTTATCTACATATTGCAGCCAAAAGAAATGAAGTTGCGTCAATTGTAGAGAAATTAGCTAAGAAATGCAAGAATTATAAATTGTCATCAATACACCCACTGACACCATCGCAATGGTAGAAAAGAATATTTCAAGTCTGGTTTGGAGGAAATCAAGCCACCTCATGCGTTCATGGCTCAAGGTAATCTGAACAATGCATTTATCTCGCATTGCGCCAATCATTCAGAAATTAATAGACGATCAACGCAATGATGGCGCATGCGACTATCGATCAAGAGCTAAGCAATTAACGCAACTTCAACCACATGCGGTATTAAAAAACAACACCGTACACGGGCACACGATCGAAGATGCAAAAGAGAAACGCAATTGCGGAGGATCCTGACATGTGTACAGCTGACCGTTGTGCATTTCTGATGGATTGATCGTGTAACAAAAGGAATATTCATTCCACTATTTTCCGAATTACCATAATAATAAAGTGGGGTCCACACTGCAGAGAGTCAAAGCTGAGCCTATAAATAACTTCTGAAATTCTATGAAAAAATATACTTGATACGGGCATATTTTGATATTTATATATTGAGAGAGAGATTGGTCTGAGTGCTGATCGGAGAAGATCCGAGAAGATTTAAGAGACAAGGCTGAGAGTCTCAGGGTAAATCGTTTCAATCCTCACCGTGAAGCTCTATACCAAGGTCACTTCTACCGGACGAGCAAGCCTAAGAGGGAAGCTTTTCCTTCCATTCACTCCATTCGTCGGCAAGCAAATTCACCGTTCAGATCTGTGTCAAGACGTTGGCACTTTTCTGTATTTGTTTCTATCTCTTATCATCAATTATATTCATCTTCTCAATCTCTATCATTCACACCATGTATCAGACGTTAAATATTAGTATTAATGTCATGATCATTTTCATCTCCATCTTTCTGGCTATTTCCGTTCCTCCATTAATCGCTTTCTCCATGATGTTTTCTTAATCCCTTGGTAATTAGGATGAATTAAACAAGTAAATTAATCTATGCGAAAGAAATAAATATGTTTAGCTAAAGCATGCGAAACGACATCTTCACCTGTGAGAGCAGAAGTGAAGATGCCATTCTGCCTATCGAGAGAAGGTTAGAAGAATGCATTAACTAAAGCAATAAGTACTTCCAGAGATGGAAGCAACCTTGTGTTCATCACGTTCATCCCTGTTTCACCACAGCGATGTGGGAACATGGCCGATCACCGAGAGGTGTACGCTAAAGGAAAGTGGAACTGTAGTTATGTATTTAACGCAATTAATGAACTTGTGATTTTTATATTAATTATCCTTTCTATATCTATTTCATACATAAATACTTGCCACCGCATAACACGATCCTTTGTATAATCTTCATAGTTAGTCTCAATCTCAGTATCATGTATCTTGTATCATAATAGCTTAGGTTTACTTTTACCACATTTTATTTTATTATCGCAACTTTACTTTACCGCATATTTTACTTTACCGCAATATTTTACTTTACCGCAATTTTAGATACCTGTATAAACATAACTTTTTATTAATTGAAAAACCCCTCAGTCGCATATATCACAAATGTAACGCATTGACTACGCCATCCCTGTGTTCGACCTCGGTTCACTCCGAGAAACTTGCGGTGGAATTATACTTGGTTCACCCCCAGTCGCATATATCACAATGTAACGCATTGAAAAACCCCTCAGTCGCATATATCACAAAGGAAACTTGTGACAACGTATAGCATACTACAAACATTTCATTAATAACGCATACATCTAAAAGTAGTATCGCATATCATCGCATCATCATTTTATGCGCTTACAAGTTTATGGACTTGTATCATGCGTCATATATCGTAGTCCGTGTGCTTAAAATAGAAGCATCAAATTTTGCGTTACAAGTTTATGGCGCCGTTGCCGGGGATTGGTAATGGTTATTGTTGAGTATGTTTGTGATATTTTACAGGACAAGTCTCTTTGTACTGGCTGTTCATCACGAAGAGCAGTCTGACATTTTATGAGTACTGGGACTGAACCAGAATTCGAAGCCGACCCAGAGATCGAGCGTACATTTCGCGCTAGGGCACGCCAGAACCGAGCAAGGCGAAAGAAAGCAGCTAATATGGAAGATAATAATAATGACAATGTGGCTCACGCAGGAAATCAAAGGGCAGTACGGCCAGCGCTAGATCCAGTTTTCCTTGCTGCTGACCGCAACATTCTCATGAGGAATTACGTGGTGCCCAATCTGTACGATTTTTCGCTTGGGATTTCAAGGCTGATGGCCGAGGAGAATGCGAGATTCAAGATCAACCAAGTTCATGCCTTTGTCTTGTTTTATGTTGTGCCCAACACCCCTTTAGAGCTACTCGAGAGAGTGTTTAAAGAAAGAACCTAATGACTCAAGAGAGCTAGGTTAGAATCTAGACTCGAGAAAGCGAGATTAGATTGGCATAAGCAAGAGATAGGGACCTAAAGATAAGCTTTTTTTTGTCAACACCGCATTGCATGCACCCTAGGAATAGGTATGATATTATATGGCCGCTTTATGTGTGTGTGTGTCACTTTGTCATCGCATAAATGAGAATAGAGGCTTATGTACAGGTTCTATAGACTTATCGCATATATCACATGCATTCTAGCAATAGAACCCGTAGCATTCGCACCGAGAGGTGGTTTAATATTGTATGTGTGTTGCATGATCGCATGACTTGCGTTGACTAAGGTTGCCCTTGCAGTCACTCTTAAGGGTTGCAATGAAAACATCTCCGCATTTTATCTATTTTTCCCATGCATTTATTTCATGTCAAGGTTTGTCGCATCTCTACCTTTCATGCATATTCTCATTGCATTGTCTGTTAGATAGAAGTAGGAGTAGGTTTAACTTAGCAACATCCCTTCCATTCTTTTATTTAAACCGCCGCATGCACATTACCGCATACATATAGCTACAAGTCTCTGTGTTCGACCTCGGATTACCCGAGAAACTTGGGTTCGTGTTATACTTGGCGTAAGTGCAAGAAAACTTGTGGTAGGACGTATGGGCATCACATACATTCATTAATGCATTATCAGTCCAACACATGATCATCGACGCATGATTATCAACGCATATCTTAGGAACATGTATTGCATACTGCATCCATGGGATTTTCGTTGTCGAGTAAAATTGACTTCTAATTTCCCGCCATCAAACATGCAGACCCACAAAGAAGCAAGCCCTTCTAGCTCTCTTTTATCTCAGAACATGTGGAGAGAAGTAATTAGGCAAGAATTGCACACGATAGAGGAATGCCGCCAGTAGTATTGAGCCGATAGGTGGTGTGAAGAGGCTGAGAGAGCTTTGAGGCAAGCTTTGGTTGAGGATGAAGAAGAGAGAAGGAAGGAAAAAGAATAGAGGAAAGAAGAGGAAGAGTTGGAAAAGGAGATACGAAGAGATATGAAGTAGGCCGCGATTGAGTGGGAAACAATATAGAAACATGAAGCTAGAGGGCTCGAAAGCAAGCAAAAAGTTGAAAAAGTTAGAAGAAAAGAGTCTGTGGAGGCTGTTGTGGCCTCAGTGCCCTCGCTGCTACAAACATCAATGGTGATAGTTCTTGAGTAGCCTAAGAACGATGTTATGGTTGTAGAGACTTTCTAGCAAGGGAAGGCAAAAGCTGCATGTTTAAGGAAAAAGAAGAGTTTGACAACCTCTTCACCTATGAGGTCTAGGATTAGAGTTCTAAATAAAATGAGCAAGAAGATTCGAGGATGAGGAAGAAAACCAAGAAAATGAAGCTAGGAAACTTGTGCCTTTGCGAGTGTCTTTCATGAGAGTCACTAGATCAACTAGTACGAGAAGGGCTAAGGAGATGGAAGAAGTGTTTGAAGTAAAGAGGCCAAGAATGAAGAATACCTCGAGAACTGTAATTTCATCTAGTGATGAATCTGAGGATGAAGAAGATGAGAATTTACCTAGAAGAATGGAGGTCCTTAAAAGAAGAGAAGATTTTGAAGAAAATGGCTTCTCTGTGAAGTCTGGTGAGTTACCACCTTTCATTGCTCATGTGGTGGCTCACTATGGGTGAGAAGACCTGGCTAGATAGCTCATATCGACCAGCAACGCCTTTGTTCAAGAATTCTACTTGGGAATGCAGCCTAAAAGAAGCATTTCCGTAGTAGGAAGGATGAAGGTCAATCTCTTTCCTTCAACTATCAATTCTATCTACTGAGTACCTATACATGTCAAATATCTTTTAAAAGGGAAATATTCATGTTGATATCGATCAATATTTTAATTTTTGATTTTTATTGATTATCAACACTAATGTTGAACTCCTCAATTTATGCATATCAATACTTTAACTCTTTTTAGCCTGCATCAACCTTTGATTTTGATTTCATCTTAAATTTTAAATGTTTTAAATCGTTAGTTAATTAAAAAAAAATTATTTTACTTTTACATTCTATTAAATTCTTCAATTTGCCAATTTACTTTCTAAAACTTTAGATTTCTTCTTATCTGATTACAATTAAGAAAAACAAAAACATAGATATTTATGTTTCCAAATAAGGGTAATTGTAAAAGGTTGACAAACTGCCAGACCTAATTATAATAATTAGATAAAAAGGTCGAAGGTGTAATTATAATAAACCTAGTAGTTCTCTTTCCTTTTTTCTTTTTTTTTTTTTTCTTTTTGAAACAACCTGATAATTCACTTTTTATTATTATTAGGTTCATTTTATCAATTTTTATATAATACAATGATAAAAATATTGATGTACACAATAAAAATGATAAGTCAAAAGCAAAAACATGAATATATTCCAAAATTTCAAAGTAAGTTTATGATTATGATTATGATTATTGTTATGTTTACTTTATGCTTATCTTTCCTTCTACTCTTCTCTTTTGATCTGGCTTCTTTTTATTAAATCATCATTCTTTGTTTTTTTTTTTTTTTTCCTTTTTCTTTTCTGATTTTTCCACCTTTGACTCTTCCTTTTTCTCCAATTGCTGTATACTTAGATGTAAGTCTTATAGTGCTATATCAATAATTAATTTTTATTTCAAATTTAAAAAATAAAGTAGTAAATGTCAAAATGAAGTTTAACTAACATAAAACTTACATAATCATTTTAAATAAAATTATTAGAGGTTAATTAAATTCTCATTATCATGTCAACTATTTAGTCGTGTGATAATGAGTTGATATTTTGTAATGAATTTGGTTAATTATGTTGACTAGAAAAGGAAGCAAAGGAAAGATGTAAGTGTTGCAAGTTAAATAAAGACGATTTTTGAACGATTTATGAGGTTTTATCAAATTAACCGTTAAAAAATCAATCAAGTTGCTGAATTTAAAATAAACTTAAATTATAAAAAGAATGAAAATCTTTGCAACAAAGGAACCAAATAAATTAAAGCTATGTCTAATGAATCGATCAAATTTGTAAATTTGCCTAAATTATTGAAAAAAATGTCTACCATTTTGATCACATATATACAAATCTATCGCACGCGTTAAAATATTTAAATATATATAATCTTATATTATTAATTAGTTTATTTTGTTATCATTTTTTTCATGTTTTTTCATATTCCAATACGTTTCTCAGACTATCCCTTCCTCTATATGTTTGCATAATTTCATTAGAAAAAATAAATATCAATTTATAATTTCCTTATATTTTTGTTTGAGAAATTTTGATAGATAAAAAAATGTCAAACTATTTATAGAAATAACAAAAAAAAAAAAAAATACTGATAAGTACTGGTAGGCTTCTATCAGTATCTATCAATGATAAACTTTTATTAATTTCTATGCTTGATAGACTTTTATTAGCTTCTATCAAAGAAGATTAAAATTTTGTTATTTTGTATAATAGTTTATCTTATTTTTTTATTTTTTAAAATCCTCTTTTTATTTAATGCATTAAAATTTTTCATTTTTCGTATTTCGAGTTTACTTTTAAAAATTAGTTAATTAATTTCGTTCTTAAAAGTAACATCCCTTTTTTTTTTAATTCTTTCAAAATTCCACTTTTTTTTTCCTTTACCATATTTCTCATTCCATTCCTCATCCCTTTATATTAATTTCATATATCTAGACGTTGGTAAATATTATTTTCACTAATGCATAAGTTATATACCCAATTAGCTAAAGTAAATATAATTATCTAATATTTTGTATATCATTTATAAATTTCAATTTTTATCAATTTTTGTTTACTTATCTAAATATATTTTCATATAAAATTTTATGTTTTTTTTAAAAAAAATACATTTTCGGTCTCTAAATTTTGGTTCTAGTTTCTATTTAGTTCATAGGTTTTAACATGTTATACATTTGGTCCATACATTTTTAATTTTGTTTAAATTTAGTACCAAAATTTTAAAATGTTATAGTTTTACTCTTGACATTTGAGTTTTGTTTCAATCTGGTCTCTAGAGTTTAAGATTTTACATTTTAAACCTCAATTTTCATTAAATATTCACTTTCAATCAACGTCAATTTCTATTAATTAATTATGAAATGAAATTTGAAATTTAATTTTAACAATGATGAAATATAGTGAAACTTAATTAATTATAATTCTTTTAATGATTTTTAATTTATTAACATAAATTAACACTAAAGACGAAAAATGAGTATTTTGTGAATAATCAAGATTAAAAGTGTAAATCTCGAAATATATGGACCAAATTGAAACAAAACTCAAATGCCAAAGGTAAAATTGTAACATTTTGAAACTTAAGGACTAAATTAAAAACAAACTCAAAACTAAAAGCTAAATGTATAACATTTTGAAACCTAGGGACTTATATAGAATTAGACCCAAAACCTAAGGACCAAAAATGTATTCCCCCTCCCTCCCTCCCTTTTTTAAGCACTTGAAAGTCAATTAAAACATACCCTTAATTTGTTTACTTCCATATTTGTTTTAAGGACATACATGTAAATATAACTCCCTTCATCGTAAATATTTATATTCTTTTGAAATCTTCAATAATATTGTGATGACACTACTACAAAATTGGGATTCGTGACATTTAAAAAGTGTCACAATTAAAATCTATTATACTTATTTTGTGTTGTATCCCTAAAGGTACGAATATTAATAATAGTTTTTTAAAAAAATGTCATAATTAAACTTTTAATGAAATATTTAATTGTATGAATAATCACTAACAATTATAAATTATCATTGTCAAGTTTATTAGGACAGGTTATCCTGGTCATCAATTTACTCAAAATTGGCTTTTGCATTAGCGATATGGTTATTGACTTCAGTTATGAAATGTCAAAAAAGAATATATATTGACAGTTTTTCTTGTCAAGAATATTTGAACCATAGCATTTTTTATTGTCGAGAATATTTGAAACATGGAAAATATTTTATATCAATAAATGTTCCATCATGATACATTCTTTTTACAAAATTTCATATTTATGACACTTTTATATTGTCAATAAAATATATATCTTGATAGTTTATTATTTCTTTGAACCTTGTCATTACACACATGATTTCCATCATCAACTAATTTTATTCTAACACACAATTGGTAGAAACATAAATAAGAACTTTTATAGATAAGAATAAAGTTAATAATGTTTTTACAAAGAAACTAAATATATGCTAGGAAACTATCATCCGTAGGAAATATTACAAGCAAATTAATAACCAAACTTGGTAAATTTTTTACAAAGAAACTAAATACAAGGTATTGCCACCAATAACTACATTAAAACAAGTTTTGTCACTGACCAAACATCAATCACTTGCATGGTAACTTCACAACTTCAGTGAGTTCGTGTAAGACCTAGTAAAAATACAACATTAAACCTTAATTCAACACCGTGAATCAGTACCAAACTACAACAAAGAGTTTTCAAGAGTTATAAACTAGGTTCAATATTTAGAAAGAATTTGAAATGATCTAAGTGAAGCTTGAGCACCAAAGACTAAACAATCTTTAACCTTATTCAAATACTCTGAATCAACTCGAATGAAAAGGTGAAAGTAAGAGTTGAATAACATACCACATTTGTACCATGAATGAAATTTTCATGACCATTAACCTTGAAAATTAAACATAAAAAGCCAAGTATAATAAATTATTCTTTATAGAAAGTAAAACAAAACAAAGAATAAGTATATAACAGAAGGGATTGAATCCCAAAGTGAAAGTGATTGATTGTACTATCTTTGAATTGGGATTCGGAAAATCAAAATTAACTTTTATAGAAATAAAAAATAGGTTAAGCATATAGATTTTTCAATCTAAAAAAAGCAATGATAAAGATGTTACCTTTGAAGAACTAGTAAATCTTCAAGAAATTCCCTCCAAGGTCACGATCAATACTACTGTAAAAATCCAAGAATTGTTCCACCAAACACCACCAATTGGAGGCTTCGTTATTCTCAAAACACAAGGAAAAGAAGTGTGGGCTAAGAGAATTTTGGTAGAGGAAATTTTTCTCTGGATTTTTGTGAGAGTGGGAGAGAGTACAAGTGCAGGGAGATTTTCTTCTCTCTCTTGCATACTGTGTTTTACACAGAGGAAGAATAAGGGGGGAGGGGGAGAAAGGGAGTTACGTTATTTCCCCTTCTCCCCATGTCTCCTAAAATAACTCCCTATAATAACTCCTCTAATGGGGAGTTATTTATTTATGTATTAATATTATATTAATATAAAAAAGTAATATTAAATACTATTAATATAATATTTATAATATGGTTAACTAACCATTAATAACTGATAGCTTGTAGAAATACAAGTTATTTTATCTCTCTCTTTTAAAAGAATAAGAAAAAAAGCTTTGAAAGTGCGAAATTTTTGCTAAAGAATTTATGAAGTAAGCACGACATGCGATCATACATCTCCAACACCTGATTTATCTAAATTTTGAGCTAATGTCGCTTTTCTTATTCAGAACACCCACTGATGTGATCAAATATCATAAACAAAAGCACGATCGCATAACCAGTTAATGCAACAACCTCAGGCGATGAAGCATGATATGACATGGGCGGTGGAAGTCAAATCTTAGATTGAGTTGGTAATTGATTAAAAAACTTCGTTGAAGATTCAATAAACCTCTGACGCGTTGTAGGCGGCGCATCAGAGTATTAAATTTAATGCACCCTATCAACTCAATCATGAGTGAGAGAAGAGAAGTTATCATCAGATGCCTATAAATACTTATGCAATCACCATGCAAAAAGGATAAGGGTTGTAAACTTTCTGAGAAGAAAACTTTGGCAAAAATCCTTCTCCTTCAACCTTAGAAAAACCTCAGTGAGAATTGGGTCTCTTGTGGAAGAAGAGAAGTTCCATTGTTCGATATTTAAGTGAAGCAGTTAGCATTAGAGCAGGAGGGAGCAAGACATTGCACACCATAGCTTGACTATCTATCCCTTCTTTTATTTTACAGTGTATTCATATTATATCGTTGACATTGAAGAGCTTAAATCTACAATATGAATACCTGTTTATCCCATTCCTTGCTTGTTCCTTCTATTATTATCATGAGTAGCTAAATTACCTTATAGATTGAGAAGCATATAGCCAACATGAACTAAGCAACAAAAGAATTATGTGATCACTTGTTTTATGTATTCCTACTTACTTTACTTGAATAATTCGAAAGATTATTTTATGTAAACTGAATCTATGTTTGAAAGAACTCAGATTTAGAACTCTAAAACAAGAAGAGTTGCTGCTTAGAAATAAGTACATCTTTTGCATATTGTACTCACTATATGCATCCTAGAAATAGGGTAGTGTGGCTAAATACACTGAGAACTGTTGGTTGTATGATGAGTGCATGGCGTGAACACATAACTCATCTAGTTGATTAGGAAGTGTTGGTAAAAACTCTTCTCGACCCTATCATCGCATGCTAGTATCCTCAACCATCACTCACCCTATTTCTCTTGAAGCACAACCCTCAACACATAAAATTTAGACTTAGAACAAAACCAAAAATCGACTATTTGCATGAACATTCCATTTGCATTAAGATCTAGGTATCAATTCATCGCACACTTTTAAGCAATCCCTGAGTTCAATCCTGAACTTACCAGGACTCTTGTTGGACTTACACATGGGTTCTCCCAGGAAAAACTAAGCACAACCCTCAACACATAAAATTTGCATGAACATTCCATTTGCATTAACCTCATAATCATCATTCATTTCATCGCATGTTACGAACGTATCAAGGTATTGGCACCATTACGGGGGATTTCAGTAACTAAGCGTGCTAAGACTATTCTTATTAATCTTTGTAGACCTCGATGCTGGTGTATTGTACCTTGATTGGGAAAAAAGGTAAAGACGTTCTATAAGCGAAAGTTCCACATCTAAGCATGCTTACGACCCAGAAATTGAAAGAACCTTTCGCATAAGACAAAGAGCTAATAGAAGAAGACGATAGAATAGAGCTCGAAGGATGGTAGAACAAAAAAATCATCCGAAAATGCCACGGATAGTGAATAACAATGAAAATAACGCACTTGCCAATCCCATTCTATTGGCAAACAATCGCAACAGGCTGATTAGGGATCATGCATCACCAAATCTATATGATTTCTCACGAGGAATCATGCGACCAACCTTAGATGGGACCAGATTCGAAATGAAGGCAGTAATGCTTCAAATGATTCAAACGAATGGTCAGTTCGGAGGAAGGCATGACGAGGATCCCCACGCTCACCCGAGAAGTTTTATTGAAATCCGCAACACCTTTTTTTTCCAAACATCACCCCAAAGGAGGTACGGCTTACATTGTTCCCATTTTCACTATGTGATGAAGCTAGAAAATGGGCATACTCACTTGAACCCGATGAAGTAACGTCTTAGGAACAAGTAGAAGAGAAGTTCATGAAAACGTACTTCCCACCAACAGAGAATGCAAAGTGAAGAAGGTTAATCACTAACTTTTAACAATAAGAAAATGAAACAGTCAGCGATGGGTGGGCAAGATTCAAGATACTAGAGAGAGATTGCCCCTATAACAGACTTCCCGATTGTTTGCAGATGGAAATTTTATTGTTATGGTTTGAACTTAGCCTCACAAACTGCAGTAAACATTACAGCGACCAATGACTTATTAGACAAAACATATATTGAGGCTAAAAACATTCTTGATTGAATCTCAAAGAACCATGAAGATTGGCAGGAAAATGAATATGGATCAAGAACGAACAGAAGCCAGAATAATGATGCCATTGCCTCGCTACAAACACAAGTGAATGTAATGACTAATTTGTTGCAGGCAATGACCATAGCCAAATTTGGTGTGAAAAAAGGGCAAGTGAATGCAGTCGCACGGTTGAATACTGGAAGCTGTGTCCTTTATGAGGAACCTCATTCCTTTGAGGAGTATTCGTGCAATTCATAATCTGTTTACTTCATAAAAAACAACCCTTTTTCTAACACTTACAATCCCAGTTGGAGAAATCATCCCAAATTCTCTTGGGGTGGTAATCAACAACAAACACAAGCCAACTCTCATAACGCTCAAAGAGATGGACTAACAGGGTTTCATCAGAGATCAAATGGGCACCAACAAGTAGCCAATTACCCTCAACCATCAACTTCCTCTTCTTTAGAAAACTTGTTAAAGGAATACATACTAAAGAATGAAGCAACTCTTGAAAACCAAGCAACATCGTCAATTCGTAATCTTGAAGTATAAATGGGCAAATTGATGTCGAATTGAAAAACAGGCCATTAGGTACACTCCCAAGCACCATAGAAATTCCTCACAACATGGGGGATAAGGACAAGGAACAATGCTAGGCGGTGACTTTACAGAGTGGACACATAAAAGAAGATGTGACAAAAAGGAAATCACATGAAGAAGTTAGAATTTAAAAAGATGAAGAGAAGACGTTTGATAAAAATGTTCCGAAGAAAATAACAGGATCCGGAGGAGTAACCTCTGTAACTTCCACGATAGCAGTACCACAGGAGGTGCAAGTGCCTCCATTTCCACAGAGATTGAAAAAGAAGAAAAATGTTGAAAGTCAATATCAATGCTTCTTAGGAATATTGAAGCAACTACACATTAACATCCCTTTCGTCGAAGCAATAGAGCAAATGACTACTTATGTTAAATTCCTAAAGGACATCATGTCCAAGAAAAGGAGCATAGTAACTACGAGATTGTGGCCCTGACACAAGACTGTAATACGATAATCCCTCTGAAGATGCAAGACCCTGGGAGCTTTACAATACCTTGTTCAATTGGCGGAATTTAGATTGGGCACACTTTATGCGATCTTGGAGCGGCATAAATCTGATGCCCCTGTCAATCTTTAAATGATTGGAGATTGGAAAGCTTACTCCACCGCAGTTACTCTTTAATTAGTAGATCGATCCCTCATGTACTCGGAGAGAAAGCTAGAATATGTGTTATTTAAGGTGAACAAATTTATCCTCCTTGTGGATTTCATTATTCTTGATTATGAAGCAGATAAAGATGTCCCCATTATCTTGAGGCAGCCATTCCCCTCCACTGGAATAGCTCAAATCGGCGTACATAAGGGAGAAATTGTAATGCATGTCAACGACTAAAAATTGAAGTTCAACATCGTTAAGGCGATGTACTATCCAGACAAAGTAAGTTCATGCGATACATATGAAAAGTGGTCTTGTAGCTTAGACTGGGGAACTGATGAGGAAATAGAATTGAAGGAAGAAACCACCGCTTCAATTGAATCATGTTATGTGATGATAGAATTCCAAAAACATAGAGAATCTTTGAATACAGAAGAGAGAAAAAACACAAACAACTCTTCATTTGAACAACCTCCAATTTTGGAGTTGAAGGTGTTGCCTGTCCATTTTAAGTACGCATTCCTTGGGCAAAATGAGACTTTACCAGTTATTATATCAACCACACATTCCAAAGGGCCCTTCAAGAGGTATTGAAGAAGTACATCAAAGCAATAGGGTAGACCCTTACTGACATTAAAAGTATAAGTCCATCCTACTGCATGTATAAAATCAGGCTTGAAGAGGGACAGAAAGGCTCCATTGAATCTCAACACAGGTTGAATCCTGCGATAAAAGAAGTCATTAAAATGGAAATCATTAAGTGGTTAGATGCTGGAATTATTTTCCCCATTTTAGATAGCACATGGGTCAGCCCAGTGCAATATGTTCCAAAGAAAGGAGGAATTACAGTTGTACCCAATAAGAACAACGAATTGATACCAATGCATACAGTCACTAGTTGGAGAATTTGCATGGATTATAGGAAACTCAACGTGACGACTAAAAACGATCATTTCCCCCTCCCCTTCATTTACCAAATGTTGGACAAACTGGTGGGGAATGACTACTTTTGCTTTTTGGATGGATACACGGGGTACAACCAAATAATGATCGCGCCTAAGGATTAAGAAAAAAAAAACAACTTTCACATGCCTATATGGGTCGTTTGCCTTTCGACGCATGTCTTTCGAGTTATCCAACGCCTTGAGCACCTTTCAAAGGTGCATGGTGGCTAGATTTTTAGATTACCTTAAGGACTCTGTAGAAATATTCATGGATGATTTTTCAGTCTATGGAGGGACGTACGAAGTATGTTTGGAAAATGTAGAAAATATCTTAAAGAGGTGCGAGGACAAGAATCTGGATTTGAATTGGGAGAAGTGTCACTTCATGGTAACTGAGGGAATCGTTCTCGAACACAAGGTTGCTAAATCTGGTCTAGAAGTTGATAGAGCAAAAATTGAGGCCATTGAAAAGTTACCACCACCTACATATGTGAAGACTCTGAAAAGTTTCTTAGGACATGCTAGGTTCTATCAAAGATTTGTTAAAGACTTCTCAACAATCACCAGAACAATGACCATGTTGCTAGAAGCTGATAGACCTTTTGATTTTGATGCCAGTTGCCTTAACGCATTCGATAAATTAAAAAATGCATTAGTCTCAGATCCAGTTTTGAATATGCATGATTGGACAAAACCATTTGAGTTAATGTGCGATGCTAGTAGATATGCAACGGTGGTAGTGTTGGCTCAATACATAGAAAAGGTTATTCATCCTATCACATACGCAAGCAAGACACTTAATATTGCTCAAGAGTATTACACCACTACAAAAAAAGAGCTGGCAATAATCTTCACTATGGAAAAATTCAGACCTTATCTGCTTGGATCGAAGGTCATCATCCATACAAATCACTCAACTATCAAATACTTGATGACAAAGAAAGATACGAAACCAAGATTGATCAGATGGGTTCTATTGCTTCAAGAGTTTGATACTGAAATAGTACACAAAAAAGAGTCAAAGAATAGAGTCGTCGATAATCTATCGCGACTTGAAAATTATGAAAATGATCGCATCCAACCCTCTATCGACGCGTCTTTCCCTAATGAATTGCTATTGAAGATCGATGAGTACTTGCCCTGGTTTGCGGACATCGTGAATATCTTAATCTGGAACAATTTCTCGAAGATTATACACCACAACAAAAGAAAAGACTCATGACTGTAAATTCTATTATTGGGACAAGCCTAACTTGTAGAAAAGATAACCTGACCAAATTTTGAGGCAATGCGTTCCCGAAATAGCATTTCAACGCATCCTCTTTCAATGCCATGAATCGCCCTATGGTGGACATTTTGGAAGTTGACGCACAGCTGCAAGGTGTTGCAAAGCGGATATTATTGGCCTCCCTTATTCAAGGATGCACGAGAATATATCATTAAATGTGATAAGTGTCAGTGCACCAGGAACATTTCAGAAAAGAATGAAATGGCGATGAATGTTATTCTGGAAGTGGAGTTATTTGACATTTGGGGGATCAATTTTATAGGTCCATTTTCGCCATCCAATGGCCACAACTACATCTTGTTAGTTGTTGACTATGTATCTAAATGGGTAGAAGTACCTTCATATGCTTCAAACGGTGTGATCACTGTTTCAAAATTTTTACAAAGAAACCTCTTTACTCGCGTTGGCACTCTGTTGCTATTATAATCGATGAAGGCACACGTTTCATCAATCGCATTGTTGGCAAGTTTCTGATCAAATACAACGTTCACCACAAAATAGGCATAGCTTACCACCCCCAAACAAATGGTCAAGTTGAAATTTCAAACAGGGAAATTAAGACAATACTAGAGAAGGTTGTCAATCCAACGCATAAAGATTCGCCACAAAGGCTAGACGAAGCGTTATGGCTATATTGCACTGCATATAAAAAGAACTCCATAGACTTGGGAGGATCTGAGTAATGCGATATAAGGAGCCCTTGCGCCTTAAAGCAATATCTTTCTCAGGGGTGCATTATATCCTTCTTTTTGTATCCTTTTATACTTTTGTTATCTGTTCTTTTCAATAACTACTCATGTCTTTATGCTTTTCTTCTTTCTAATTTTGTGAGCAATGAATGCTACTTAAAATTGAACAAATTTTGGTCTAGGAAAATTAGGGTTTATAAGGCGATGAGCGATGCGATGAGCTTTGTGATGCATATAAATGTGAAATCCAATGCATCTCTATAAAACTCATCACAGGTAAAGGAACAATACGTCATCTTATCTTAGGATGGTGAAAAGACGTGTCACCTGGTATTCCATCATATCTCCATTAATGCGTGTAGTATTATGATTACCTCGAGTTGCAAGGTGAATCATCGATTTCTCTATCTCACTCTTGCCTCTTCTATTTAAACCTTTTTTCAATATCTAAGCCACTTACGCTTTAACAAAACCCTAAACTCTCTGATTTTTGTAAATCCTCCGACCAAGCCTCAAGTTCTCCGATTTACCTTCGTTTCATATCCACTTAAAACACATTCCAAATGGCCCACCAAAATACCCCTTCCTCTGTTACTCCTACCTATTTCTTTAAGGTGGTATCCCTAACTGTTTCTATCCAGCCCGTCTTTTTCGTAAGCGCCGCCGTGCCTATCTACGCACCTCCACCCACGGTGCCCTTGCCTATCACAATTCCCATCACCACATGACCACCTGCAGCTAACCACTTCCACCAAAAGCGAAGCCAGGTGGTGAGATGAACAAGAAGTTTATGGGGACATTCTGAAAAATCTGAAACCGCTTGAATCTTTTGATGGAGTGGTAAACCAATCAGGCAATGGAAAAAGGCTAAAATATATTCTTATGGGCCTATCCAGGCAATGGAGAAGGGAAACAAAGTGGAGTTGAATTGATTGACGTAGAAGAGGAATAAGTAATAGTGTTAGTTTCCCTTCCTCCTCTGCAGAGGCGATGGCGAAGGAATTTCAAAAGACGGCCAGGAGGGTTAAGGAAGGCCTTAGAGAAATAGGGAAGGACATTGAATCCCTAATTGCAGCGAATGAGCTACGTCATGAGATGCACGATGAAGAACTTTAACACATAGGAAGTCCATTGCATCTTGAGAAATCTCTGGATAGTGTGGATTGCGCCGCGCTCGAATTTGAAAAAGAGATGCGTGACGAAAGCGATGAAGAGAAGAGAGCCAAGGAGGAAAAAGCCAAGTGCATCAAGCGCAATTTTCAAAAGATTAGGAAAGAAAAATGACTGTTGAGGGAAGAAGAAGCAAGGAAAAAGAAAGAAGAAGGTACGGGGAGGAAGAGAAAAGAAAGGGTGTGGTTAGAGGCGTTTCAAAAAAGGAAAAAGTGCCAAAGCAAGCAGCAATCAGAAACGAAGAAAAGGGCAAGGCACCCATGACAGAAGAAGAAAGAGTTCTAAAAAAGAGGCCCCCTATTCTGATTGAGATGGGTTCTTCCCAAAAAGTTCACCGTTGTCGTATTTCATCACAAATACAATCAATGCATTAGGGTGGAGACAATTTTGTGAAGGGGCAAGAACAATCAAACCTTCTGTGGCGACTGGATTATACGAAGGAAAGCCTCATACTAGTCACTACCGGGCAGATGTTACAGAGGGCAACTATAGGTTTTGGCGTCAAGAAAATCAATCATCTGTACAATCTAGAATATATTCCTGATACCGAAGGAAATCAGATAATTGAAAGCCCAATATCTGAAAAACAGAAAAAACTGCTGAAGGTGGTAGCACTGCCTAAGACCAAATGGAGCGTCTCAGCATAAGGGGTCAAGACGTTGTCACCACACAATCTAACGCCTGAAGCCAATGTGTGGTTGTACTTCCTCAAAAGAAAGTTGCTCCCCACAACGCATAAACATTCGATCTCGAGAGAAAGAGTAACGACCATTTTCTGCATCATGCGTCTGATCCCTATAAATGTTGGTCATCTGATTGCAGATCGAATTTGGTCATTCTTCTCAAGACCAAGAGCGCAGCTATTCTTCCCATCGCTCATCATCGAGGTTTGCGTAGCACAAGGGTGGTTTAAAGATGAGGAAGATGTGGCAGTAAAAATTATGCTCACGAACAATTCCCTCCGTCGCCCAATGAGTTTGCTACTCAAGCCGAGAACCAAGCAAAGCAGCAGCCTCAGAACCAACAACCCTAGAAGCCTCACAGCAGAAAAAAAGGAAACTAGCCAGCGCATCCGAGGTTGAAGAAAAGGCAATGCCTTTGCCCCAAGTTGAGAAATCTCTACCACCCCAATAGGACCCTGAATCCCTCAGGCTATGCGTTGATCTTAATTTGCGCCCCCCATTGATTGACAAGTCAACACCGCCCACTAATGAGGATGAACCCCTCCCGATCCTTCTCCTTGCATCCAGACCACCAACTCTACCACCATCCCCTATATCCAAACCAAGCCCTGCACGTATCACAACTGATGACTCAAGCCTATCATCGCCTAGGATTGAGATAGGCGGTAGCTCTGGCATTGGTGAGGCTAGTAAGCATTAGCCTAATGAAGAAAATCAGAGCACTCAATCCAACACAACTGAAGGAATTGATCCTGAGGATGAATGATATAGATTTCTTCACGATGACCTCCGTGAACCAATCTAGGAAGGTCTTGATGGCTTGTCACGTCAACAACAACCACTTCAAGAGTAGATGAACAATTTGAGGCAACAATAAAACGAACTCCTTAAACAACTTAACAAGTTAAAAGAATTTATTCAAAACCAACATAGTATAACATGGGATTTCACCAGGCAACTGACGCGGCAGCAGAATGACTAATTTCACTACATGGTCGAATTTTTCCAAAGTGTCGTCGCTCGCCTCATGGTAGTGCCACCCATTCCTCCTCATCTCCAAAATCCCTTGCAATTCTCTAACAAAAATCCATCGTAAGGGCGCAACGGCAAGAATGCGGGAGAAAACTAAATTTGGGGGTGGCATCGTGTTGGATTTTATGTCCTAGAACTTGTGGTTTGTAAACATTAAAAACTTATTCTGAAAATTCAATAAGTTGTTATTGAATATATGAATTGCTTATTTAATTTTAGAAATAAATCCATTAAACTAAAAGATCCATGACTATTACATGAGTACTTGAACTTTATGTGGAGACACAAAAGTAGATCAGGTTTGAGTAAATAGTCAAAATGATCGATAGTATATGAATAAGGTTTGGTGCCTTATTCTGGTAACACTATGGGATGCGACCAACTCTGTAGTTGTTACAAGGAGTTGTAAAGTGCTATAGACGATATGATCCTAATTCGTACATGTAATGACATGAGGAATGGGGGTGTTCTGTGCAATGAGTTTGCACAAGATCGGACCACAAAATAATTCACTCTTACTTTACAACGTTGTTTACTATTTAAGACTAACTTTTTCAAAGCGATGATCTAGGTAACTTGACCTTAATCCTAAGCTAACTATGAACTCCTGTTTATTCGGGATTATCCTTAGATTTGCATAGGTGAGGGTTGGCTCAACAGCACCGGCTCAATAAATCTCCATTTTAGGGGTAAGACCGGGTAGATACCTGGAGACATAGGGTGCAAGATAGAATTTGCTCCTACCCGCTTATAGGGATAGTAGAGAGGTTATTCCCTTAAGTGCTGATTTTGGGTCTTGAACAAGATCGGGTAGATAGTTGGGGACCTAGCGGTTTGTTGATCGGATCACAAACCAGTTGTTCATTAGAGGATCAGTGGGACTTAAGAAACAAGATGTAATCTCGAGGGTTAAACAACCAATTGACCTAGCCGTTATTACGAATAACCTATGAAGGGTTAACTTACTAATCATGGTTATATCGAATAGACATAATATATCTATAGTGAGGGGAGTAAAACTCTGGGCTTTCCTGGAGTGACCCAGTAGTTAACGAATGGGGTTAATTTGGTGTAAAGAGTCAAGCCAATTAATCTCAGATTGTTGGAGCCCATGATCTGTAGGTCCACAAGGTCCCCCTATTAGCTCATAAATGGATTAACCTTAGAGTAGCGTGATAAGTTAATTTGAAACGTTCAAATTAGAATTAAGGAAATTAGTAATTATATACGATATAATTACGCGTTTAATTTTGGAATTAAACGAAATTGGAAAATCAATTAATATTTAAACATGATTTAAATATTAAATTCACGAATAAAGATTCATGATGGTGGAATTAGTGTTAAATTAATTTAATATTTGATATTAAATTAATTAGAATTAATTATTTATTATTAATTTTATTAAAAAATTAATTATTGAATTTATTTTATAAAATTAATAAACTTTTCATTTTTTAAATAAAAATTGATTTTGAAAATCAATTTAGAAAATTTAAAGTTGAAAAAGGATGGAAAATGGAAAATCCCAAAAGTGGGATTTCTCCACTTTCATCCTAGTTACTCACACATTCTCCACTTTTTTCATTGAGTCAATCTTCCAAGTATGAGGTGCTTTTCATACAGCAATCCTCTTTCCATGATAGTCTTGCAATAAATAGAGAAGATTGAAGTGGAAATTAAGCATGCACTTGATAAGTTTTTGCTAAAAGACTTGAGGTTGAATAAGGTCTTCTTCCATGGTGCACCAGTGATCTTTTCCAAATTTCCTTAATCCAAGTTTATTTTGAGTCTCACAACTCAATATATGTCGTGAAACCCTCTTATTAGTTTATGAGCATGCTTAATTTAAAGCCAAAATTAATGAATTAGAATGCTTATTGATCTATTTTTCTTCCGCTGCGTGTGTTTTTTATTCCAACAATTAGTATCAGAGAATCATTTAAGCATTCAATTTGGTTTATAAAGAATGAAATTGGTATAAGAGGCAATTCAATTTGGTTTATAAGCATTCAATTGGTATCATAGGCAAAAGTGATGGATCAAATGCACGATTTTATAAAGAATGAAATTATCTTTACAATAGCAACACTTAATCGCATGATATGAATAATGAAAATAAAGTAAAAAGAAAAGATTCAAGCCATAGAGTTCAATCTCTTGTCCTCTTTTGCTTGATTTTAATGTATGTACAACCAACTTGTTAAAGAAATGAAGAAAAGTCTTCCTATTTATAAGCGTCTTCTCTTAGCAACTTGTGATATGATAGTATTAATTTCCGTGCCTTGGTTAGCCGCCTGCCATTTTAGTTTCTTTTCAGACATTGACATTCAGATACCCATACCTGCAAATAGTGATTTCACAGGAACAACACGAATCGATGTATCTTCTATGCATTGGAATCCTTCAAACGCATGCCTTTGCGTTAGTTGAGCTTGCGACACTTAGTGAATTTTATTGAAATCCTACTATGAGATGTGTTAATGACGCAATTTTATCAAAAAGAATGTTTTTGTAAAGGCTAGTAATATTTGAAGAATTCCATGCGTTTTCCTTTAAGATATATGAGTTTTTATCATTAAGAATCCTGATTGTTCCAACTTTCGATAGACAATAACTTGTATTTCTACGAGTTATCATGCGTTAACACTCAATGCCGAGACTATAATCAATATTAAGTTTTAGAAATTTTTCTTTTGAAAATATTTTTAGGACTAAGGAAGCCTGCAAGCTTTACTTCAAACTTCTTTTACAATAACTTTTTAATTCCATCGCATAATTTATTTTCTTAGCAATGAGGTCCTTGTTGCCCTCTAAATATGGGGGTGGAAAAAGGAGTTTTGAACGTACAGCCTTTCAAAAATTTTCAATCTCCTTGAATAAGTCTCTATTAAAAAAGAGAGAGAGAGAAAGTGTTGAGATTGGAATTTGTTCAAAGTTGGATGTCTGCATGACACCCATGGGGGCAAGCAAAAATGAAGGCAGGAATCGTGATCAATGCGAGAAATAATTGATCGCGACTCCACTACCATAACAAGTCATAAGGCATGAGTTAAGACTTAAGAGAGTGTCTCGCTCATAGTTGGATGTCCGCATTACACCTATGGGGGTAAGCCAAAATGAAGGCTAGACACTTGGATCAATGCAAGATCACAACAAAATAACAAGGAGAAATTTTATTTTGTATTATTCAAAACCCCATTTCTGAAAAACGAAATATGAGATTAAAATGGAAATGAGTTGGGGATTTTTGAAGATTAAGCTTGCGGCTTCTCAAGTTTAGAAATAATTTCAGAAGATAAAGGAATAAACCTCAAGAAGGTTCTTGTCTAGCAATTTGAGTAAAAGCACTTTAAGGGGTCTAGACAACTAATCAGGGTAATCGAAATTTTAAGAAATCCTGAGTATATGCTTGAGGACAAGCATTTTTTTAAAAAAAATTTAGGGGTATGATAACTTATAGAAATAAAAGTTATTTTATCTTTCTCTTTTAAAGGAATAAGAAAAAAAGCTCTGAAAGTGCGACATTTTTGCTAAAGAATTAATAAAGTAATCACAATATGTGAACATACATCTTCAACGTCTGGTTTATCTAAATTTTGAGCTAATGTCGCTTTTCTTATGCAGAACGCCCACTGATGCGATCAAATATCAAAAACAAAAGCACGATCGCATAACCAGTTAATGCAACAACCTCAGGCGATGAAGCATGATAAGACATGGGCGGTGGAAGTCAAATCTAAGATTGAGTTGCTGATTAGAAAACTTCGTTGAAGATTCAATGAACCTCTAACGTGTTATAGGCAGCGTATCAAGGTATGGAATTTAATGCACCCTATCAGCTCAATCATGAGTGAGAGAAGAGGAATTATCATCAGACGCCTATAAATACCCATGCAATCGCCATGCCAAAGAGACGAGGGTCATAAACCTTCTGAGAAGAAAACTCTGGCAGGAATCCTTCTCCTTCAACCTTAGAAACACCTCCATGAGAACCTGGGTCCCTTATGGAAGAAGGGAAATTACATCGTTTGATATTCAAATGAAGCAGTCAGCATTAGAGATGCTTGTAAAACAAGAAGAGATGCTAAGTAAATTGAATCTATATTTGAAAGAATTCAGATTTAGAACTCGTAAAACAAGAAGAGATGCTCCTTGAAAATAAGTACATCTTTTGCATATTGTACTCACCACATGCATCCTAGAAATAGGATAGTGTGGCTAAATACACTAAAAAGTGTTGGTCGTGTGATGAGTGTACGGCGTGAATGCATAACTCATCTAGATGCTTAGGAAGTGTTGGTGAAAACTCTTTTCAACCCTATCATCGCATGCTAGTATCCTCAATCACCGCTCACCCTATTTTGCTTGAAGAACAATTCCTCAACGCATAAAATTTAGACTTAGAACAAATCCAAAAATCGACTATTTGTATGAACATTCCATTTGCATTAAGATCTAGATATCAGTTCATCACACACTTATAAGAAATCCTTGAGTTTAGCCCTGGACTTACCAGAACTCTGGTTGGACTTGCATTTGGATTCTATCAGGAAAAACTAAGTGTTATAACCTCATAATCATCATTCATATCATCGCATGGTATGAATGCATCAATAACCATTTTACATGTATATATAATCATATATAATACAACCTCCTCTTTTAACCTATAGTTTTAATATGAATCAAATTCATATTAAATATTAATATATAGTATAAAACCTATTTAAAATATTTAAATATTATTTTTTTTCTTACATATTATATAGTTTTACTTATAAATCATATTTACAATTAGTTGTATATTGTTATGCATCAACATACATTTTACATTATATTAATCATATTGATATAATTAATTACTTAAATTTCCATAAATAATTTAAACGATTCAAATTATTCCAAAAACAATTATTCCTTGCTTTTCTCCTTAGTGAGCTAACAAGGGGATCTAATGTATCTACAAATTAGAAGCTCCAATGATTCGAGATTAACCAACTAAACTTTTTAATTGGATTAATCAACATTCATTAACTGTCGGTCACTCCATTAAAGACCGATAGTTGCACTCTTCACACTGTATATACTGTAGATATATTTCTGCATCCATTGGAAATAACCAATCCAAAGTAAGTTGACCTTTTACAAATTGCCTGTAACTACAGTTGAGTCAAAGTTACCCTTTTAACTCTATAGTTACATCTAACTCCTTAAATATCACTGATTCCTCTAATGAACAAAAAATTCATAGTCCAACTATAAACTAACCCCTCTCGGGCCAATAAAAGGATGAGACCTCATTGTTCAAGACCTAGAATCAATTATTAAGAGAGCAATTTATCTACTTTCTCTTTCTACAGGAATAAGTGAATTTCATCTTATGTAGTTGTATTCCCAACTCCCTACTTAGATATACAAGATACAAATAGCAAGAGAAGACACGATAGATAGAAAAAATTTTCAAAGAATTTATATTCAATTATCGAGGTATGATACAAAAAAGTAAAAGAAGATCGGCGTCAAGTAAAAATAAAATAAGCAAGGAAGGACACCACCCCGAAATTTAAGTTTCTCCCACATCATTGTTGTGATCTTGCGATGGATCTCCGTTGGGAAAGCGTAATGGATTCTGAAGATGCGAGGGAATTGAAGGCACACCACTAGGCAAGCGACGACGTTCTGAAATAAGTCAACCATATAATCTGCACCATATAATCTTCACGTCTAGGGAGAGTGAAGAGCCTTCAGCTGTCTTCCTTCTAGCAGTATTCCTTTAAGCCTTATCCATCCCAGGAGATACAGGGAACTGATCGTGCTGCCTTTCATGAACTGTCGAATGAAGTCACGCATTGTATTTTTGTTGGTCTCGAAAAAATTCCCTTAGCTCATTGTGCTATTTAACGAGCTCATCTTCTTGTCACCTTAGATCATCCATTTGCATTTGGAGCACTTGCTGCTACCGCGACAGTGCATCGAGACCTCCCAAAATCAATTAGCACAGGTCATCATGAAGGAATTTATACCATTCATCCTCGGGATCGATCCTTTCGGAGTCATCTGCATGTTCATTTTGTGCATCTTCATTAGATTGACGCCTACTATCCTCGCTAATTCCAAAGTCAATGCCTATTTCAGTCCTAGGCGAAGGCAAGCTTGGGTCATCAGTAGTGATGTGTGGAGGGCTTTTAAGAGATGGTGGTGGGCTCAGTAATGTAGATGCGAGAGGGAGGATAGGAAGAGGTTCATCTTTGGAAGCTAGTGGCGTTGGGTTTTCAAGAAATGAGGGGTAAATATTGAGGTCAACGCTTACCTGGAGAGAATCAGGATTCGGCTGGGGTGGTGGAGATTTTTCTGATTGAGGCGAGAGGAGTGCTTTTTTGTTAACCTTTGGGGCGATAATCACCTTTCTTTTCTTGCGCTAAGAGGCTTCTAGGGTAGTCTAGGTCTGAGGTTGCCACTTCGCTTGCAGCTTAGGTTGAACTTCTTGCATTGGCAACCTTATTAAGCGGTAGAGAGAGTTGTTTGTCAATGTACTTTTCACCGCCACATCTTCTTCCTCTTCAAACCATCCTTGGGCCACGCATAGCTCCGTGATGAGTGAAAGGAAGAATAACTACCCCATTATCTAAAGAAAGATGATCAAATTTGGTTTGCGATCAAGCGACCAGCGTTGATGGGGATAGTCGCATGATACAAAAGATGGCCATTACTCATTCTATTGAGATCGAATGATCATGCTTTGTAGGGAGCAACTTTCTCTTGACGAAGTGTATCTAGACATTAGCTTCAGGCGTTAGGCTGTGTGGTGACAACATCTTGACGTCTTTTGGCAAGACGGTCCATTTCGTCCAAGGTAGTGCTACCATCTTCAGCGCTTCTCTATGCTCTTCAGCTGTTGGTCTTTCTTTCTATTTCCTTTGACATCAAAGATGTCCTCCAAGTTGTATAAGTGATTAATTTTCTTAACGCCGAATCCAATGGTTGCCTCCCCAACATCAGCTCTATATCTCCCAAAGTGAGGTTTTCCCTCGTAGAATGCGGTCACTATAGAGAGTTTGACCGTTTTGGCCCCTATGCAAAAATCTTTCTAGCCTAATGCGTTGACTATTTCACTGATGAAGGGCGGTAAAAGAACCCTTTCTGGTAAGAAACCCATCTCGATCAGAATTGACGGCCTCTTCTTGTGAATTCTTTCCTCCTCTACTGTCGGTGTCTTGCCCTTCTCTTCCTTCTTCGTTATTGCTTGTTTTTGTGTTTTTTCTTTTTTAGGAGCGCCACTTATTGCTCCCTTTTTCTTCTCTTCCTTTGGTTTTCCAACTTCCTTATCGTTTTCTTCCCTTTCTTCTCGACGCGTTGAGCCTTTTCTTTCCTAGATCTTTCCTCTTCTTCGCTTTCTACTCGATTAGCGGCTTTTTCTTTCCTTTCTTCTCGATGAGATGTAATGGAACTTCGATGCGCTCAAGCTCCTCATGCAAATTTTGCAATGGAGCTCTGTCTTTGCTATTAAGCCTCAAGCCTCTTTCTTTGTATCGCCCAGGCCTTCCCTCACCCTTATGGCCTTTTTCTGAACTCTTTAGCTAATGACTCAGCAGATGAGGCGTTGGCACTTACTTTGATGCTTTTTTTCCTTCCTTCTTTTCCACTCCTTTTCACAACTGACTCCTCTTCAACATCGACAACAACTCTGCCTTGTTTCTTCTTGCTTGTCGCTCTATCAAGCCTAAGCGGCAATGGCTCAGTCCTAACCTGTTGATCGCCTAGATGGTTTACCACTCCTTCGTTAAGGGATTCGAGAGGCTTTAGATTTTTTAGAATATTCCCATAGACTTCTCTTTCGTCCTTACACCGTGCCTCACTTGTGGTGCAGGTAGTTGGTTGTAGGTGAACATATAAGAGGACGAAGATTGAGACGTGATTGCAACTAAAGGGATAAGCGCAGGGTTAAATGGAAATGGAGATGCCACCGTGGGTGCCAGCGCGTAGGTATGTGTGACGGCGATAACAAAGAAGATGGGATTAATGGAAACAGAGGGGGATAACACCTCGTAGGAGAAGGTGGGGGTAGATGATCGGGTAAACGAAGGGGTGTTTTGTTCGGCCATTTGGGATGCTAAAGGAAAAGATATGACAGAAAGAAGTTCAATGAGTCTTTAAGTTTCACCAGAAGGTCTTCAGGGCACAAAGAGCTTAGGGCTTAGGAAAGGTTTATGAAAGCACAAGGGAATAGGATACTCGATGAGGGGTTTAAATAGGCGAAGAGTGGAAGGGGAAACATGAACTGCCTCGCGGTTCAAGGTAATAATAATGTTGCACATATTAATGGTGATTGGAAGGAATGTTAAGCAGTGCGTCTTTTTACTGACCTAAGTTGGAATGACATATCTTTCCGTTACCTGTGATGAGTTCTTTTTTAGATGCGTTGGGCTACAATTCCCACGCATCACCAATCTCATCACAACACTCATCGCATAAAAAAAAACCCCAATTTCCATTTTTTTAAAAGATAAATTAAATAATAAAACTGAAATCAGCAAGCATTCTTAAAAATTAAAGAAACTAGAAGAACAAAAATAAGCAATAAGCAATCTAAATGAAAAGAACAACAAAGGATACAAAAAATGTGATGCGTCCCGTAATGGATATTGCATCAAAATACGGGGACTCCTTGTATTGCATCATTCGGGCTTCCTTAAGTCTATGGAGATTTTTTCGTGATGAAAATCCTCTCCATAGCACGGCTTGATTCTTTACCCATTTACCTTAAATGCATTAGTCTCATCTTTACTGATTAATTCTACCACGCGGATAGACTTTTTTGACGATGAATGGTTCTGACCAGCGTGATTTTAGCTTTTCTGGAAAACGACAAAGTCTAGAGTTAAATAATACAACTTTTTGGTCAATTTCAAAGGTTTTCTTATAGATGCGTTGATCATGCCAACGCTTTCTCATATGATTGCAGTCTTCATACATCTAGTTCCAACAATTGAAGCTTCCTTGCCTCTCCCGCACTTTTGAAATCAAAGTTGAGTTTTTTCGTGGCCCAAAATGCTTTTGTGTTCCAGTTCCAGTGGTAAGTGGCAGGCTTTTCCAAAGACTAAGCATATGGGGACATCCCTATTGGAGTTTTGTATGCAGTGCGGTAAGCCCATAATGTTCGTCTAGCCTTTGAGCCCAATCTTTTCATGTCAGGTTAATCACTTTCTCAACACTATCTTGATTTCCCTATTTGATACCTCTGCCTGACATTTTGTTTTGGGGTGGTATGCTGTGACTATTTTGTGGTGCACATATTAGACAAGAAACTTGTTGATGATGTGATTGATAAAATGTGGTACCTTCATCGCTTATAATGGCATGTGGAGCACCAAAAAGTGTGAAGATGTTTTTTTGCAAGAATTTCGATACCATGATCGCATCGTTTGAGGCACGAAAAATCACCTCCACCCATTTTGGTAAATAGCCAACAGCTAATAAGATGCAGAATTTCGATACTCATTTTCCTGCCAATCTTCGAGATCCGATCCAAAATATTATTGGCCTCAATATATGTTTTGTCCAATAGTCCTCCTGTCGTGGCAACATTCATAGCAGTCTGTGATCCCGAGTTCAAACCATAATAAAATATTTTCATCTAGAGACAGTCAAGAAGTCCGTTATGTGGACAATCTCTAACTAATCTTTTCAATCTTGTCCACGCATCACTGAGTATTTCTGATTCTCCCTGCTGAAAGTTTGTAATAAGCCTTCTTCTCTTTGCATTTTCTATTGGTGGGAAGTACTTTTTCATAAACTTCTTTACTACTTGTTCCCATGAAGTTATCTCCCCTGGTTCAAGCGAGTATGCCCATTTTCTAACTTTATTGCATAGTGAAAATGGGAACAATGTGAGCATACTTCCTCTGGTGTGATGTTTGGATATACAAAGGTGTTGCATATTTCGATAAAACTCCTCAGATGAGTGTGGGGATCTTCATCGTGCCTTCCCCCAAATTGACCAACTGTTTGAATCATTTGAAGCATTACGAGCTTCATTTCCAATCTTGTTCCATCCAAGACTGGTCGCATGATTCCTGGAGAGAAATCATACAGGTTAGGTGACGCATAATCCTTGATGGGTCTATTGCAATCATTTGCCAAAAAAATTGGGTTGGCAAGTGCTTCATTGCGATTGTTTTCCACTCATAGTTCCTCTAGGTGGTTCTATTGTTCGACCATCCTACGAGCTCCATTTTATCATCTTCTTCTGTTGGCTCTCTATCTTATGCAAAAATTTCTCTCTATTTCTAGGTCGTATACTAGCTCGGGAGTATTTCCGTCACTCATACAGTGTTTGTGCCTTTCTCACAGTCAAGGTACAATACTCCAGAAAGTCAAGGTCTACAAAGATCAATAAGAATAGTTTTAGCACAGTTAGTTACCACAATCCCCGGCAATGGCGCCAAAAACTTGATGCGTTAATAACATGTGATAGATTGATAAGACTATTGTGGTTTACTGCTTAGTTTTATCTGGTCAAACCCAAGTGCAAATTTAACTAGAGTCTTGGTGAGTCCAAGGTCGAATATAGGGATTACTTGCTAATGTGCGGTGAAACTAAAAATATGATCGTAGTGCAAATTAAAATGTTCGAAATGGTTGAGTGAATGAGTTATTTCGAATCTAAGTACTATGTGATGAAAATTATGTCTAAATGAAATAGTGTGAATTTAATGACAGATATATGATGAAAGGGTTGAGAAGAATTATCATTAACACTTCCTAAGAAACTAAGTAGATTATACGATCAAGCAATGTTACGTCCAGCACTTCTCAGTGTATCTAGCCACATTATCTTATTTCTAAGATGCATGCAATGAGTGCAATGTGCAGAGGATATACTTATTTCTAAGAAATATCATCTCTTGTTTTATGAGATCCAAATCTAAGGTATTTCAAACTTAGATTAAATTTACTTAGAACAATCTCTCAATTGATTCAAGCAAGTCATATAAGCAACATAAGACAAGTTGATCGCCTGATTCTCTTGTTGTTTAGTAGTGTCAGCTACACACTTCTCAACCCATTTAACAAATTAGTTATGCATGATATTGATGGAAAAGATGGACAGAAGAGAACATGTATTCATATTGCAAAGTCTAAATTTGTCAATAAAGAAAGTACAATGCAAATATACAAAGGAAGAAAAGAGTATAAAATCAAGTCGTGGTCTACAATACCTTGCTCTCTATGAGATGACTGCTTCACTTACTACATTAAACAGTGGTATCCTTCTCCCCTCTCACAAGAATCCTAAACTCTCACTAGGGAATTTCTATGGAAATATAAGAAGGTTTTTTAGCAGAGTTTCCTCTCAGAATTTTCTCGTTTCCCACTATTTTTTTTTTTTTTTTTTGCATGAAAATTGCATGGAAATTTATTGGCATTCGAGGATTCTTTTTTTCTTTATTTTATCTTATCTTTCTCATGATTGCATTGATATGGTGCATTTAATTTCATATCATGTCACATCGTCTACAACATGTTAGGGGTTCATTGAATCTTCACAAAGTTCTATTCTCGACTACCAACGCAATATGTGATTTGACTCCCATCGCCCATGTCATGTCAAGCCTCATCACTTATAACAATGCAATCATCCACTTTTCTGGCAGTTCTTGCTTGATCACATCAGTGGGTACTTGGCTTATGCGATCGTGCATTCATCTAGTTGTGCTGAAGGGTATTATGCACGAAGATAGTAATATCAGTCCAAAATTTAGGTATGTTAGATATTGAGAGTTTGTGATCGCATACTCCATTTTTTGTATAAATTCTTTTGTAGAAAATGTCAAAACTTCATGCCTTTCTCTTATTTTTTACATGGAAGAGATGCAATAACTTGTATTTCTTACAAGTTATCAATCTTTTTGCCCTTTCTGGGCAGTAGGTGGGGTAGCTTTATTCTTCCCCTTGCCACCTTTCTTCTTTTTCCACTTTTTAGAGCCTGAGGAAGAAGGCACAGACTTAGCCCCAAAGGTAGAACCCTTGTAGAAATTTTTTGAGGAATTAGCAACGTTTTCCTCCCCTTGTTGCCCTTTGACTTTCATCAAGGACTCATAAGTTTACAGCACGTTGATAAGGGTGGTAAGATTGTCTATTTTGTTCATGATAGCATTTCTTTGAAACTGAAGGTAACTCTTCGAAAGAGTTTCCAGAATAAAGCTTTGGTTGGACTTGTCTATGACAGCCTCATTCATATCAGCCACGTTGAAGTGGACCATCATATTAAGGACATGCTCTCTAACAGACGATCCTCGTTCATTCAGGCATTGAATATGTATTGGATGGGTTTTATATCCTAAAACTCGTAGATAGTGAATGTTATTAATTGACCGTCGTCAATAAAGAGTTATGGATATTAAATCAATAAATGTTATTGTTTGTATTGTTGTCTATTTTGTCTTAATAATCCTAAATCCAATAAACTTACATCCAAGGTTGTTTTATGAGTCTTGAATTGTATGTGAAGACATACAGAAATCCATGTTCAAGATATAGCCTAAAGCATCTATAGTATAGGGATAAGGCTGCATACTTTATCCTAGTAATACTATGGATATGATACACTTTGTATTTGATACAAACATAATGATCCAACATGTTCATATAGGTAACACACGAGTGGGGGTATCCTATGCAATGAGTTTGCATAAGACTGGACCACAAAATAATAACCACTAGATGTAACACCGTTGAATAGTCAAGTTTCCATTTTAATAGGATGGCCTAGGCGACTTAGTCTCAATCCTGAGTATATTATGAGCTCCTGTTTACGGGGATTATCCTTTGATTTGTATGGGTGAGGGTGGCCAATTCGCCGACCAAATAAGCCTACCATTTTGAGGACAAAACCGAGGTGGGAGCTAGAAATTAAAGGAAACCTTAACAGACATCCATGTGAGCGGAAGCGGACCATTCCAAATTTCATTCATAATGAACACAACAATTATAGTTGAAGAACTCTTATTCGAGTATCCCTTGATCGTTCAGCAAATCGTTCAATCAGTACGAACTCGAACACAACGATCAAAACATGATCTCAACGGACGTCTGAATGAACCTCAATCCCAATCGAGTCCAATTCAATCCTCGAACAAAATTATAACACCACCAAAATTGTTACCTTAGTACTCGGTGTGAGAATCCATGAGTTGTGGGCTCTGTATGATTTTGGATTGAGGAAAGCAGGAGGTAAACGATCGAGTAAGTGGGAGATGGATACTATCTATTGTATAGATGAAATACTCAATCGTTTATAAGATGGAACCCTATCGTAAAGACTTTGCTACACGATCTTGTAGCAATGATTAAGCGAGTAACTATCGTATAGTAAACTATAGCTTGATCATTTATGCTCTCTATGCTATTGCTTAGTAAATCCTTTTTACTTAATAGCCTTTTGTGAGATTATTCCGAATGAATCATTAACTTAATTTTGGAAAACCATTTTTCTTTTTATCTCACAGTTACCATTAAACTTCCAATAACCTCCGCTCAATTTGGTTATTAGAGAAAAAGAATAATTAATTATCATATAATTAATATATTATAAATAAATATAATAACCGATTTATCATATTATATTTATAACCTATAATATTAATATTTCATTATATGAAACATATAAACCATTGTTCTTTTTCTATTTTATGGTATTTAATATAAATCATATTTATATTAATTCCTCCAATTAATGTACCTTATACATCATATCAATTATATCACATATAATTGAATTTTCTCTTATTAATTTGAACACTTCAAATTAACCAAAATCTGATTCTCAACGTGAACTCATTGAGCTACCAAGGGGACCTCATGGACCCGTAGCTTTAAGCACCAACGGTATGTGAATAACTGATTAAATTCTTTAATCACGAGATCCACCATCCATTAAGTATTGGTCACTTCACTAAAGACAGTTACACTCTTCACACTACAAATATATTTATGTGTCCATTTGACCAATCAACAGTGCGATGACTCTTCAAAAATCGCTCATAAGTACAATTAGGTCAATTCACTGTTTTGCTCTGTGTAGTTACATCTAACTCCTTAAGTACCACTAATTCCTCTAATGAAAAATAAGTCATAGTCCTAATATGACTAAGTTCTCTCGGGCCAGGAGAGGGTGTGACCACTATGTTCAAGACCCGGAATCAGCCCTTAAGGAAGCAATTTATCTACTTATCCCTGCTTTGGGGAAAGAGTGAATTCCATCTTGTGTAGTTGAATTCCCAACTCCCCAATTAGATGAATCCCCAAAATGATAGGTTTGTCGAGTTGGCAGTCTGGCCACTCTCACCCATACAAATCAAAAGACTGTCCTCGTAGGCAGGAGTTCCCAACTCACTCAAGATTAAGGTCATGTCACCTATGGTCATTCTAGTGAAATGTAAGTCTCGATTATCAACGGCATTATATAAAAAGACTAATCATCTCGTGGTCCGGTCTTATACAAACTCTTTGTATAGGATACCCCCACTCACATGTCTCCACATGAATGGTCAGGATCAGACCATTTGTAGCATTTTACAACACTTCTAACATCTACAAAGCGTGCCGTATCCGTAGTGTCAATAGGATAAGGTATCCCTCCTATATCCATCTACTACAAACCATTTAGGTTATTATTTAAGGCATGATTCACTTGTATGTCTCCACATACATGCTTAAGTTACATGAAATAACCACGGATCTTAGTGAAGGAAATCGGAATCAGGATTTCTATGAGCAGCAGAACAAGACTATTCCAAATTACAATCATGAATGAACATATACATTTACAGTCGACTTCAAAACAAATGGTTAAACAATTATATAGAGAAATTACAGCATGAATAAACTCAAATGCATAGAAAGACAAACTCTATGCACATCGGCAAAAACGTCTCCACGCTTCGTTGCGCACGAATGCTAAAACAACAACACCTCGAACGCCCGATCTACATGACTACAACACCGCACGAACACTTTGCACTTGTCCTCACGATCTCCTCCATCACGAACTCCTCCACAACACAAACAAACACCGCACTCGTCCCTAGCGACACAAACGGCCTCCACAGCACCACGAATGGCCTCCGGAAAACCTCGATGGTGTCGAAATGAGTCTGACACCACCAACAAGGCGACCTTGGTATTCTCCGTGTGAGAATCCAGAGGGTGGGATTTTTTCGGACTTGGTGTGAGGCAAACGAACGGAGGAAACAACGATCGCATACACGACTGGGCAAGTGGGAGAATTCGGAGACCTATCGTATAGGTCGATGCCCAATCGTTTAGATAAAACTATGCGATCGTCTAGCAAAAGCTATGCGATCGTTTAGCTCTATCGTTTAGCTCGGTTTATCACCTACAGACTCTACACGATCGTTTACCTTGGGCCAGCGATCATCTAGCAAAGCTATGCAATCGTTTAGTAAATACTTCACGATCGTTTAGCCAGCACCTGCACGATCCCAACCATCGTTTAATAAATCTATATTTACTTGATGACTTCCGTGAGTTTCTATATGCCGAGAGAAAACTCAAAAAACCTTTTCAATATTTTTATAAAAAAACTTCTTTTCAAAATAGGAAACCACTTTCCTTTTAAACTCACAGTTACCATGATCCAATAACCACCCACTACTTTGGTTATTTAAAAGAAAAAGTATTAATTATCTAATAATTAATATTATTATAAACATAAATTATAACCAACTTATCATACTATCTTTATAATATATAGTTTTAATGTTTCATCTTATGAAACATATAAACCATAGTTCTTTTTCTATTCCATGGTACTTAATGTAAATCTCATTTACATCAATCCTCTACTAGATGTATCTTATACATCATACCGATTATATCATATATAACTCAAATATCTCTTGTCAATTTGAACATTTCAAATCAACACCAAGAACTGATCCTCAACAGAATCCAAGCTACCAAGGGGACCTCATGGACCTGTGATCCGAAGCTCCAACAGTACGTGAATAACTGACTAAACTCTTTAGTCATGGGATCCACCATCCGTTAACTACCAGGCACTCCACTAATGACCGACAGTTGAACTCTCCTCACTACAGATATATTATATGTCCATCTTAACCAATGAGCAGCGCGACAACCCTTCACCGATCGCTCGTAAGTACAGCTGGGCCAATAACTGTTATGCCCCTGTAGTTATATCTGTCTCCTTAAGTACCACTGATCCCTCTAGTGAACATAAGTCATAGTTCTACTATGACTGAGTCTTCTCTTCCAAATAGAAGTTGTGGCCACTATGTTCAAGCCCCAGAATCAGCCCTTAAGGGAGCAATCTCTCTACTTATCCCTGCTTTGGGAAAGAAGTGAATTCCATCTTATGGATTGAGTTCCCAGCTCTCAAATCAGACAATCCCCAAAAAGGTAGGCATGTTGAGTTGGCAATCTGGCCACTCTCACCCATACTAATCAAAAGACCACCCTCAAAGACAGGAGTTCACAAAACACTCAGGATTAAGGTCGTGTCACCTATGGTTGTTTAGGTGAGATACAAGTCTCTAGTATCAACGGCATTATATATAGAGTCTAGTCATCTCGTGGTCCAAGTCTTATATGAACTCTTTGTATAGGACACCTCCACTCCACGTCTCCACATGAATAGTCAAGATCTACCATCAGTAGTAGTTTACAAAACTTACAAACCTCTACAAAGCAGGCCGTATCCGTAGTGTCATCAGGATCAGGTATCCCACCTTAATCCTTATACTACAGACCAATTTAGGTTATCACTTAAGGCATGATCCACTTGTATATCACATATACATGCTTAAGTTCACATAAGATATCCAAGGAGCTTTGTTTATTGGATATGATTAAATGCCATAATTAAATAACATTTATTTTATTCATTGAACAATGTGTATCTTTACAAAACAACGAGACTCCGAGAGAATTAGGACACCAATCCCAACAATATCCCACTTGTCTTAACGACTCGGAAGACTAATGTACAATACAATATAAAACTGTACAATATACAATAAACTAGGGCATACCTCAGTATCATCTCCCACTTTTCCTAGACAAGATGCCGCATGTCCCGTAAACCCAGACTTTCCAGGTGACCCTCAAACACGTTAGCGGTGAGAGCCTTTGTAAAGAGATCAACAACGTTGTGCTTCGATGCAATCTACTCGACTATCACATCACCGTGACGCACAATCTCCCTGATCAAGGGATATTTTCGTTCGATGTGCTTACCTCGACGATGACTCCGAGGCTCCTTCGAATTTGCCACAGCCCCGCTGTTATCACAATAAAGAGTGATAGGCAAATTCATATTTGGATCAACTTCCAAATCTGCAAGGAACTTCCTCAGCCAAACAACCTCCTTAGCTGCTTCACAAGCCACTACGTATTCAGCTTCCATAGTGGAGTCCGCAATGCATCCTTGCTTGATGCTTCGCCAAACTATAGCTCCTCCATTTAGAGTAAACACTGACCTCGATGTCAATTTACGAGAATCTCGATCGGTCTGAAAATCAGAGTTCGTGCATCCTGTAAGGATCACATCCTTATCTCCATACACAAGCATGTAGTCCCTCGTTCTCCGAAGATATTTGAGGATCGTCTTGACAGCCGTCTAGTGATAAAATCCTGGATTGGACTGATTTCGACTGACAATCCCTACTACATAGCAAATGTCGGGTCTAGTACACATCCTTGCATACATCAAGCTTCCTACAGCAGAAGAATAGGGAATCTGTCTCATCTCCTCCACTTCTTGAGGTGTCTTAGGACATTGATCCTTAGATAGAATAATTCCATGCCTGAAAGGTAACAAACCCCTATTGGAATCCTGCATCTTGTACCTAATCAATATTTGATCAATGTATGATGCCTGAGACAGGGCTAACCGTTCTTGTGATCCCGAATGATCTGGATCCCGAGAGTATACTGTGCCTCACCCAAATCTTTCATTTGGAACTGGACAGCTAGCAACTTTTAATGTCAGTCAGATATCCTATATCATTCCCAATGAGTAGGATATCATCCACATACCGTACTAGGAAAGCTACTGAGCTCTTGATGATCTTCTTGTAAACACAAGGCTCATCAACATTCTGGTCAAAGCCAAACAACTTGACAGCAGTGTCAAATCTGATGTTCCAAGATCGAGATGCTTGTTTTAGGCCATAAATGGACCTACTGAGCTTGCAAACCCTTTGCTCTTGATCTGGAA